>NC_079903.1:8302618-8602618 GCF_024868665.1 Triplophysa rosa | reverse complement strand
TACAAAGCATCTCTGTAAAGATGTAGAATAAGTAATCCAGTTGAATATTCTGGTACAGTTAAACAGTCACCCAGTACATAGTGTTCGCAGAACATATTCTGCATAAAAGTAAAATAAACTAGGTTTAGGAAACATCAGACATATTTGTGCTTCTCCGCAATGACATGCATAGAGAAAATGAACATCAGACTTCAGGAGTGTTTTCATTTACGACTTATTAAAATAAAAGAACTTGTATGATTTTCAGTTAAAAAGGAAAACGAGCAAAAACAAAAGCAACAGTATGATCGGATCACATACATAAATTCATTAAGCCAACGTTACACAAAGTACAATTTTTAAAGCTTGTGGGAAATGTGAAAAAAAAAAAAACTAAAAAGAAACCCAAACTCAATGTTTACTTTATAAAACAAAATCTAGATTGTACACACTGCAATTGTACACTGCATTGGAAAGCTGTTCTGCCCTATACTAGTTTATTTACAACACAAAACTTTCTAAATCTCACTTTCAACCTGCACTAATCTATGGCTTCTCTCTCAGAATTAGATTTTTTTAAAACCAGTTTTTACATCTGCACAGTAAATAGTTTCTTATCTAGCAAGCCCCGTGCACCTTTCTATGAGCTAACCAAACAGCTTTGGAACTTTGCACA
Source organism: Triplophysa rosa (assembly GCF_024868665.1). Lineage (NCBI taxonomy): Eukaryota > Metazoa > Chordata > Actinopteri > Cypriniformes > Nemacheilidae > Triplophysa > Triplophysa rosa. The sequence goes on along the minus strand of NC_079903.1, from coordinate 8,601,963 downwards.
TGTCATGACCCATATTATTGTGCTTTGTTTGACCTTCGGGTGTAGCTTGACCTCAGAGAGGTTGACACGAAATGTACTGCTATCTGCATGTAGCGACTGAAACAGGAAGTGCAGACATGTCAGCCTGTAACAATCCCATTTAAGGTCAAAGTTTGGGCTTCTTATTTTTTTCTTTAAGATACTAACAGAGCGAGTCATAACATTGTGTGTTTAAAAAGCAGGTATTTCAGAGGACTATAACGGAATATCAAGATCCTCAAAAACTTATTTGGTGCGTTTACAAACAGTAAAGGGTTTAAAAATAGTTCTTTGGACATTAGCTTATAAGGACTTACTTGAGTCTAAGAATTACATAAAAATGGGGCTTTTAAATAAAGGGGGGCAGAGTGAGATTTCTGTAGGCCTATTGATTATTCAAAGTAAAACAAACATTTAAAGAAGTTTTTATAAAAAGGCTTAAAACCCTAGGAGTGATAGTACAAAAAAGGAAACTAAACTTTCTAGACTATCTGACCAGCATCTAATAAATAAACGTTCAAGCATTTTTCCAAGATCCTCTATCTAAATCTCCGCACATATGCTTTGGCAGACTTTTTTTTTGAAGAGCTGGGTATAGAGGAGGGTCAAAAGGATGTCATAGTCTTGTCCTTATCTAATCCTGCATCTCTCCCGTGCCTCTTTGGATGCAAAGACTGATTGTGGGTGATCGAGCGTGGAGGGAAAGAAAGTTCATGTTCAAATGCTGTGCATGTTTACATGGCCGACTCGTTCTCAGCGTTTTCCCTCTTTCCCATGAGCGGGGAACTTTCTGGCTTTGTCGTGACGTGCACATCATCAAGCTCCGGCTCCGTGTTTTTACTGGCTGTGCGATCCACGAAATGCTGCAGAAGACCTGCTCCGTAGGCATCGCCTTCGACATTTATGACAGTGCAGGTGCGGTCACTAGATGAATAAAAAAGAAAAAAATATCTATATAATTTCTTAGAAATTGATTTGATAGATTTTTATATGTATGTACATAAAAGTGAAATGTAATATAAATATATATTTACTGCAATATAACAAAAGGCTTATATAATTATATGAATATGATATTAATATTATTTATAATGTCATATTTAAAAACAGTTATTGTGCAAGTACAAAATAAGTCTCCTTACTTCACCCCGATTCACAAGGGTAAGCTTATAATAATGATTTATTATCTGAACTGTTGGGATGGGTCATTTCATTTTAGTGCCCCTAATGATAAGTAACCTGCTATTGTTTGTTTCAACCAGAGATGGCGATAAAGAGTTCCATCTTTGCATTTCCTCTTTTTATAACAATTAAGCAAATTTTCCTCCAAATGTGCAGCCATTTTGTTTTTTTTATCCCCACCATCCTCCTAACCCTTGCTTTTCCAACAATCCACACTAGAGCGCTGCGCGGGACTGTTTTCTTAAACCTGCTCCCGCTGAATGTATGAGCAGGACCGCCCGCTCCCGCAACCTGCGTGTTCCACTCCCACCCGCGCCCACAATGTTTGTGTCCACTCTCCCCGCCCCCACTGACTTTATCTCACAGCTTCTGAAAAATGTACACAAATACTCAAGACTAAATATTCGTTCAAGTTAAAATCCAGAATAACAGACTTTAAACATGATTGCGTTTAAATAAGATGAAGTAACCAATGCTGTGGATGTGGCAGAGCATCTCTCACATCAAATGTATCATATTTAGCGGCTACGGTAACAAATTGCTGAGCTATGTCAACAAAGCCTTTCCCGGCAAAGAAGTCATACGGTCTAATGTCTTTACAGCAAAGTGCGGCACATTTTTCTGTAGTTTCTTGCTTAACGTGAGCAGGAAGTGCTTTATGGGGGAACGAGAGTTTGCTTTGACCACAGATAACTGTTCAGGTATGTCGCCTCAGGGCAGAGGTGCCAGATTTATGTCCGTTGTAAATGAACACTTTTGCACATTTATCGCAACTTACGAAGTTTAACGCTTTCCCATTTTTTTCAGTGACAATTGAGAATTGTTTCTAGATGTCTGACTGGCCTTGCTTTGCTTTTGTCAAGTAAACAGCCGCTTTAATTTTCTTCTCAACTTCTTGTGTTGACTCCATTTCTACTACACGCCAAATCCCACCGTTCCCCGCGGGTCTCCTGCGAAATTTTCTGACCGCCCACTCCCTCGCGCAGCAAAGGTAAAACCTCCCGCTCCCGCAAGATTTACGTTGGGTCCCGCAGGAGCCCAAACCCAATGCAGCCCTCTAATCCACACTTCCCTTTTCTATGACCCATCAAAAAACATCCAAACCAGATACTCACACAAGCCAGTCTACAGCCAGGATAAGAGACAGGTCGTTGGTGGGAAGTCCCACTGCTTCCAAAATGATGGCCAGCGTTAGCACTCCTCCGGCAGGGATCCCTGCAGCGCCCACACTGGATGCTGTGGCCGTCACTCTGGAAAAGATGAAGAACAGATTCAGCCTTCAGTTCACTTTGACCAATCACAGGGAAAGGTGATAGCAGGCAGGCAACGAATGAACTCACAGGATGGTGATGACCTGGACGAAGTTCAGCGAGAATCCGTTAAGCTGAGCGATGAAGACCGCAGCTACGCACTGGAAGCAGGCAGCTCCGTCCATGTTAACAGTGGCTCCGATGGGCAAGATGAAGCGACTGATGTGTTTAGAAACGCCGTTCTTCTCTTCCACACACTTCATCATCAAGGGCAGCGTAGCCGAGCTAAACAAAATGGCTTACAATTAATTTCTGCTAAATTATAGTCGTTTTGTTTCTGTTCAATCTTGACATCCGAAAGCCAAGTAAAATCAAACTATTAAGGACATTAATTTAATGCACTTTAAGAAATACAAATACAAGCTTGAAGTTCTAGTTACCTAGATGAAGTTCCAAAGGCGGTAGCTAGAGCCGTAACCAAGCCTAGCAGGAATGTGTAGGGGTTCTTCCGTGTGATCACAAAATAAATCAGAGGGAGAACCAGCAACCCGTGGATGGCATGACCGATTATGCAACAGGCGATGTACTTGCCCAAGCTGGCAAACAGCAACCCGACATCGTCCATTTCCACAATCTTACTCGCTACCAGGAACATGATACCCAGTGGCGCGTACCTTCACGCAAGAGAGAATAGCTTGTGAGAAAACAAATGGCAGGTATTCAATCGAAACAAACGTCTGTAAACAAAAGCATGTGACTTTTCCGTACCACATGATCCAGGAGACCAACACCATGGTGGCCTCATTGAAAGAGTTGAAGAACTTAATAAGGATCTCTCCCTCCTCTCCGAGTTTCCTAAGGGCCACACCGAACACCATAGCAAAGACGATAAGTCCCAAGATGTTCATGCCATCCACGTCTGAGCCAACTGGAACCTACAAACAAAGACACTAAATGACTGCCATACTACGAATAAAATAACCTGGAGTTTCAAGTAAACTAGTAAATCTGGGATTTGGTACCTTTTCCAAAGAGAAGTTGGTTGAGTTGGTGTCGTTCTTCTTGAACTTGTAGCCAGTGGCATACTGTGATGGAGAAGGAATGGTATGAGAGATGCAATACGCTAATGTCTCACATTAAGCATGTTTGCTTCAGTCAATGCATAGAAAATGCCAAACAAAACTTACAGACTGAAACGCAGCTGCGACCAGGTTAGACGGGAAGATGTTTCTGAAAGAAACAGACAAAAGGTGGTTTACTGCACCTGCCAATACTCTTAAAACGTTCAACTGTTAGTTTAAGACCCAAAACAAGTAGTTCAGGACATTGAAGGACACAGTTGTTTGCTAATAACTCGTGAATCAGTGTGAATTCAAATGTTTGTCCATTATGAGATTATCTGCATTGGATGATAACAGCGTCCGCTTCACCAATTAACTAAAGCAGTAGTGTACCATTTGTGCATGGGCATGACTGAACTACATGTGACATTACCCCATTCATAGTAAATATTGTGGAAACTGTATATGCATTTCATCAACGGTCTAATTTGTTGTCCCTAAACTAAAGGAAAAAGTAAAAACATAATATTTGAGCAGTCCTTAATGTATATTTGTTCATACTTCCAAAAATCAAAATTTCAAGACTGATACACAAAAAACACGTCAATATTCTTCAGCGATATCATAGAACCAATTTGGTTCCCCAAAGAACTATTTACTCAAACAATTTAATCAAAAGAACTATTTCTTTCTTTATAATAACTCAAATAACCTTTTTCCACTACCAAGAAACTCTTTTCAGAAAGATTCTTTGGGTGATTCTTTGGAAGTACGTCTGCCAAAGATCAGAAGAATCGGAAAAGCATCTGCCTTGATAAAACATCCGATAAACGTCTTAGAAAGAGCAGTTTTACATACGTTCTAAATCATAAACATCTTACAGACATCTTCTAGATAACGTCTCGGAGATGTATTGCAGATGAGCAAACAATAAAAAATATGTCTCGCAAACATCAAATAGACATCTAGGAGACGTATGTGTGCTATCAGGGAAAAGTTTGTTCTAGCCAAAAATTATTTTAGGGCATCGTGAAGTACCCTTTATTATAGGGTTGCATCAAAGTGACATTAACTAAAAGACTTTTAAAACAAAAGAGAAGAACATCCAGTTCTTCCCCATGGACATTCAGTCCAAAGGCGATAAAAATCTGCCAAATCTCAACTAGCCAATTTATGAACAGCCTGGTCTCACAAGGAAATTAAATGAATTTAGTATCATTATAATCACGTTAGAAACTCCATTTAATCAAAGAGAGAGAGACGGGAAGCAGAAAGACATTAGGACCTGCCTGGTGATGGAGATTACGGAAGAGCACAGATGTTTATTCAGAAATATTCCAGCATCCCTGATCTTAATATCCTCGGAATGAATCAAAGAGGAAATCTCTAATCTAATGGAACTATAATCCTGATATTATTTACCTTACAACGTTATGGCCTTTTTGTCCCCTTTTTCCAAATCGAAAAGGAAATAGCTGAGCTTGAATTTAAAAAAAAACTTTAAATCTAAAACCTTAAATAAAATACTTTCATGACCTAAAAGAAGTTCTGACATGATTTATCACAAGATGAGACTGGAAACCTGAGATCGTCTCTCTTCAGATATTGCTTTGCAACAGGCAGCGTCCCAGCAAGTCACTGCCAAGCACCTGCGTAGATGCCAAGGGGCATAAATTTCCCTCCTTCAATTTTCCTTGAACACTGAGAAAAGAATTAGCATAGGGTTGCACCCAAGATCATTCCAAAATGCTTTAAAGAATGTCAACACACACCATATGGGTGTTCGGGCTACATGGTTTGTATCTTAGTCAGCAAACTTTGATGTCGGGATACAACACACAGGAAAAACCAGTTCATGCCAGTGAAACATTTGCTAACAGACAGGTTGATCAGCTACAGCATTGAAACCCAGGCTGGGTCCAGCAGTTCTTGTTTACAAGCATGAGGAAAGAATTAAGGAGTACACATTATAATGCCTCTGTGACTCGATACATTCCACGTGCGAGTATAAGGTGGAACTGAAGTTCCTGTTTACCGTGAAGTGGCATGTACTCGGTATGAGTTCACACATGAGACGTGGCACACCACACACCCTTTCAATGCATTCTTATCTCACATCCTCTGTTTATGGACATATAACTGCTACTGTAAAAGTAACAACAAAGACACAATCTCATCCCATTGAGTTTACACAAAACACATTGTAGCTACAAAAATTAACATGGCTTTTACGTACACATGCCGTGTTTGGAGCAAACACCAGATGCAATGTTAATAAATTTAAAGGGGTCATATGACACGGCTAAAACGAATATTATCGTTTGTTTTAGATGTAATGTAATGTGTATACACGATTTAAGGTTCAAAAACGCTGTATTTTCCACATACCGTGCATGTTTGTATCTCCTCTTTGCCCCGCCTCTCTGAAACGTGCAGATTTTTAACAAAGCTCATCGCTCTGAAAAGCGAGGTGTTCTATGATTGGCCAGTTAGTTAACCAGTGTGTAGTGATTGGTGGAATACTGCAAGTGTGCGATGGAAATGTAACGCCTCTTACCATATTCCAAAGCAATTGTACTGACAGGTACACCACCTTACTTGCGTTTACATTTGGGAGGTCTTAGTCAAATCATACCACAAACTGATGTAGATTTGTTTGCGATTTTTTCCTCAGGTCTCAGATCTATTCTGTACAGTGCATGCGTGTCAGCAGTTTGCGTGAGCACTCGGCCTCATTGACTTTCCCTGGAGACAAACCTGCAGCTTAAAAAAAATGTTCAGTTTACCTGTCATAAAGGTGTTTGCCTGTCATAAAGGTGTTTGCCTGTCATAAAGGTGTTTGCCTGTCATAAAGGTGTTTGCCTGTCATAAAGGTGTTTACCTGTCATAAAGGTGTTTGCCTGTCATAAAGGTGTTTACCTGTCATAAAGGTGTGTAAGGAAAACTGCAAAAGCACCCAAGGATTTTTAACAAACATATGTGTGTTACTGTAGCTCACTCGGTTGTGCACTGCATTAGCAAAACTAAGGCCATGGGTTTACATTCCGATGAAACACACATGTTGATTAAAATGTACCCAGAATGCACTGTAAACTCCTTCGGATAAAGGTGTCGGCTAAATGCGTAAAAGTAATGTAAAAAATGCATTTTGACTTCTGGAGGACTGGTCACAAATTACGACACATGACAGTGAAGAACAAGGAAACTAAAACAGCTGTTCTGCCAGTTTAGCAAAAGAAAGGTGAGAAAATGATGACAATTTTTTTATTTTTGGTTGAACTGTTCCTTTAACCATGGGAGTTTGCTTCTTGTATATATATATATATATATATANNNNATATATATATATATATATTTATATCCGCGTGCTGGTCTTGAGTACGTGGAGTAGTGAGGAGATAAAGGACAAACTGTCGGTTTTTGAGGGTGAGGGCGCAATGTTCTCTTCCCATCATTTTGACAAACACGTGGTGAAACTTGAGCTTTTTTAATGGGACAAATTCCAAAAGACATCTCATCGTTTACAACTTCCTTCTTGACTGCAATGGGCACTCTCTCTCTCTCACATTAAATATCCTGAACAACCCATCTGCATCCTCTTCGGAGAGGATTATTTTCTACGTCAACACGCGACGCACAGCTGATGCAACTGAAGGGTCCGTTTACAGCACGCGATACGCGTGTCACCATTTCCCGCGTGCGTTTCCACTGCAGCCGGTGTACAGAACATACAGGCGACTAGTAGTTACGAAACTATGTTGCTGAATAAATGTGTATTTATGAAAACTGATATTAGTATTACATTAAAATATGACTAGGAACGATAGTGTTGGCGTTTAGCTACTCCGGTTTAGACATAAAAGTAACCTTTTAAGTGGATGTTAGAAACTTTTGGCCGTTAGACAAAATGTAACGACCGTATCCAGTCGTTGACAGGCTTTTCTTCCTGTGTGGCAGTTGACTTCCCACAAATATACAGTATTTAGTGAATGACTGAAAAACATACAGACTTAAACTAAATTAATATAAAGTAAGACTACATCAGAATAAAATAAACTGTGGAATAATTTTTGAACACGCGTTTAATGGCTCTTAACTTCTGCGTGCATGCCTTCGGGCATCTGTGACGTAATGCCCGCGACTCACCTTATCAAGTCTAAAAACGAGTCGATCACTTCTTTGGCTTCGGGGACATTGCTGTCGTCCAGCTTGTTGAGTCGAGATAGGCTGTTCCCGTCACTGGATGCCCCGGGCTGGATAATGAACGCCATAATTACCCCGATAGCCGAAGCGATCAACGTGGTCACCAAAAAGAACAGCATAGCCCAGCCGCCCAACTTGCCCAGGGCTCTCGGGTCAATGCTGGCCGCCCCGGACACCAAACTGCAGACCACCAGCGGAATAATGATCATCTTGAGCAGGCGGATCAGGAGCTCACCGGGAAACCCAAAGTAGATGATCTGCGTCTGGCTCAGCCCGGCTTGTCGCACGCAGAGCCCGATGAACACGCCGATGATGACAGCTGCTACTGTCAGGATAACCAGCAGGTTCGCCATCGCGATGCGTTTTAGCTTTTGCCCGGTGGTCTCCGGCTCTTTTTTCTTGTGATCGGTAAGGCCATTGGCGAGGTTAGAATCTTCCAGGTGCGCTTCGCCGTTGGAAGCCTTAATATCATCTATGTGGATCGCAGATTCTTCTGCCATTTCGCGATCAGGTGCGGAACGCGTTTAATCCAAAAGTTCTCCTTATGTATTAAAACGTTTTAAGAGTCTTTGGTTTGTGCTTGAATGCCTCTTCTCGTCTATTGAGTTGCCACTTGGCAGCGTAGTAATGACTGTGCGTAAAAACGCGCAATGAAGTATGTTGGAGGAGTCTCCTACGTCACTAGGCGGGGCGTGCATGCAAATGAGGCTGACATGCACGTAAGGGAACATTGGTGTGGCAAACATACTTTTCTAATATCCTCTTGAGACGAAGCTAAGCAGTTTTGATATTTAGATGTCCCTAAACAAAATGAAATATGGTTTTATTATAGTAACCATGTTTTTAGTGGATTGATTACCATTGGTATTACCATAGTTTTGATATAAATATCATAGATAAACAATGGTCCCTAAGAACATAATATACTTAATATATATTAAGTAAATATAAAACTATACCTTATGATCTTTCTCTTACCTTATGATATTTTAGTGTAGATTTAGTTGAGTTCTCAACTCGCATAAAGGTAACACAATACTCCCTGTGGATTGAAATGCAAAAGTACATCTGGAGTCTAGGGAACTATTCATGACTAAAAACAAACCAGGTTCCTTTTGGGTTTGCAGCGGTTTTGTTAGCAGCTTAAATATTTCACCAAAAGAAGTGTGTAAAAATCTATACTCTATACAGACAAAGTATTTAGCAGTTGGTAAGCCTGCACTTTCTAAAGTTATAAAAAAGACGAAACGTTAAAATCTGCTATCGTGGCACCACAGGTCATTCATAGAGGCATAGATCTTAAAGTCACACTTCACCCAAAAATGAAAATTCTGTCATCATTTACTCACCTTCGAGTTGTTACAAATCTGTATAAATGTCTTTGTTCTTATGAACACAGAGAAAGATATTTGGAAGAATGCTTATAACCAGACAGATTTTGCCCCCCATTGACTCCCATAGTAGGAAAAATGACAATGGTATCAAAAGTTCTCCAGAACTGTTTGCTGTCCTACATTCTTCAAAATGTCTTCTTTTGTGTTCAACAGAACAGAGTAATTTTTCCTACTATGGGAGTCAATGGGGGGGAAATCTGTCTGGTTATAAGCATTCTTCCAAATATCTTTCTCTGTGTTTATCAGAACAAAGACATTTATACAGATTTGGAACAACTCGGAGGTGAGTAGGCCAAATGATGACAGAATTGTCATTTTTGGGTGAAGTATCCCTTTAAGCTGTGACGTGAATGTCACATTTCATGATTTTATGAGATCTCCAAAAAACTCTGGTAAAACATATATTACAATTAAATATTTGTAAGGCAGGAAATACTTTTCTAGATAGAACCTTCAGTTATGTAAAAATATATTTCCTCATTTTACCTTTGGTGAATCTTGTATTTATTTGTAGTTTGTCTTTAAATTATTTTTTATTATACAAAGTATATTTACAACGTCTTTATGACCTATGGCCTGACATACATTCTCACACCAACAATTAATATCTTTTGTAAAAAAATGTATTCAGTAAAATGATTCACTACAATTTACTGAGTTTGCAAAGATGAAGCAAATTGTAGAATTATAACATACTCCATTCTGTCAAAATCTGAAAAGTTGAGATCACAATATATGTTTAAAATACCAGCATCAGATCTGAGTACTGGCAAATTTACTGTGACCTAGATATCAATATATCACATCTCCTAATCCCTTCAGATTCCCACCCATATCTTGTTGCCCTCTATATAAGGCACAGAAACATAGAAGTCATGAAAACATTATACCTGACCCACCCCTAAAGAACAAGACCCACTGCTCTGCTGAGAAATATGTTTGCAAAGCAAAAAAGTGACATATTTAGAAAGAAATTTGCTCTTGTTTTATCCTCACACTGTGAGTAATGAAATATTCTGAAGACTGATGGCTCTGCGTGGGCTCTGCATCCAGAGTGATTTTTAGTCAGCTTACCCTTTCTATAAACAGGTTTCTTGGTGCAGTGCATCATGGGAATATGCTTTTATGTTATTAAGAGCAGTCAGCTTTCTATAAACAGGGCTTGTGCCCCATCAGGGGTCCCCTTTTTAAACCTAAGGGTCTGCTTTCATCAAGGTTCATCTTTTCTGTACTGAACTGTGTTTCACAGAAGCACGACATTCCAGAGATATTGTGTCTTGGTCCTGGAGAGATTTGAGTGCCAGAAATCCATACAGCGAAAGAGGATGATGTGAGGATCATTCGAAGCAGTGGGCCTCCGCTCTCAAAACAAAGGTTCGCTCGCTCTCTCCCCTGTATGTCTCACAGATGGCACCACCTTGATGCTCCTAAATAAACAACACAGTCATGCCTGGCTCCATATAGTGACCTCCCAGAGTAAACCACCTCTGTATGGGGCTTATTAGATTCAGACACCGCATTTGTATAGGTTGAGGATAACGTTTTTTTGTCACTATACAGTAGGCCATGTAAGTTCTATTGTACCGTGGTTAATTCTGCGTGTCATTTTACTGGGAAAATTTTATTTTTACGGTATATTTCTGGGGCCCCAGCTTCCAGAAAATTTCATTTTTTTACAGTGTAAGTCAGGGTAGTCAAAGTAGTCATATCTTTAAAATGTCAAAAAATATATATCGTTACTGTCCTGTCCGAATTTGCTGTTTTTCAGGAAATGGGAAAACACTATACTTTTTCAAAGATTAAATACTGTGTTGTCAAGCTCTTTTAAAAACTTCTTATTGGTTACATATTTGTCAAATTTTCATACTGAAATGAATGATTTTATAGATTTTTTTAGATGGCTTCTTAAACACTGATTTCAATCCTTACTCGATCAATATTAAAGATGTCAAAGTTACATTTTCACATAATGTTCTTTTCATTATTATGTAGATTGATTTTATTGAAAAACAGTAAATCACAAAAAAATAACTAGCTGGGTTTTCACAGGCAGTGTCACAATTGTCATTAAATTGTGAGCGTGTCAGTCATTGTAGGTGAATACTGTATTTTTTTAAACTATGCTGAAATGCATATTTTATGCTTTAAGACAATATGAGTAGAGGAATATCTGTCGGTTTTAATAATTAGACCATCAACATTACTCTAAAACACATGAGTTTCTCTTTCAATTCAGTACATTGCAATTTAGTGCATTAGTGCACCTGCCAGCACATTTATAAAGTGCTCTATTACCATTATTATCCCATTACGCCATTATTATCACATTAACCGTGTTAAAATGTGCCCGTTGAAAAGACAAGCATTCTGTGTTGGTGCATGTCAGTTCTCTTCCTGCCCACAGATCCGTTAAGGTGCACCACTGGCAAAACAAAGTGCACAAGGTAAAATGACCCGACTGTCACACGACCCTTTACAACAAGGAAAGAAGTAACCCGCCACACAAAGCAACAGCTTTCATGTCATGGGAACGCAGGTCCAGGCTCAGAGTTCGTGAATTAAAGCATCAGAATGGCTGAGGAAACCAGATACTGTGTTTATCTCTAAATCCTGGCACCCTTCTTTTGGTTCTCCTGAGCCTGTGTATAAAGGTAGAGACAGAACACAGAGACTGTATTGTTAGAAGAAAACTACACTGCAAATCTAAGCCGAAGAGAAGGCATAGCAGGTTATATAAGCAGATATGTAGCGACATGTTTCCTGAATACCATGAGTTGAATGTATTTGTCAAGCCTAAAAATGCTGTAGCCTATGGCATAGGGTCATGTGAGCTTGGTTCCAGGCCTCAAATCTTTCTATAGCACCAGAACATCAGCGGGCTTTCCTTTGCTAGTTCTAATGCAACATTTCCAAATTATTTTTTAAATGCAATGAAAAGATTTGTTTCAGATGCAAAAGGTTTTAGTAACACTTCTTGTTTATTATTTAATTGCATGCTTTTCATTGTTTGTGGAGGAAGAATATAGGTTTACTTTATATTAGTATACTCTTGCTTGCGTGCTATCACTTTATTAGCGGTTTTGTATCATTTTCCCCTTTGGATTAGTTGCTTGTGTTTGTATTGTTTTGCAGCTCAAGTCAAAAGAATACTGCAAATGTAGATCCATCCGTGTAAGGTTGGGCAGTAAGGCAGACAATGTAAAATCCTGAGTCATTCTGAAGTAGCTGAATAAGTGCACATCTGCTCCATTCTTTTGGCGTCCCTGGCTTTAAAACTATTATGAATGTAGCTTATTATTACAAAATAAAGTTACATTAAACATTCAGATTTGATGCCCTTTATTAGCCTATATATAGTTCATTTTTCTTGTCTGGTCATGCTACAAAACCCATCCAGTCTTGGCAGAAATACATGCATTCGCTTCGCATTCTTGCATGGAGACAGATTACAAAACCATTTTTATTCCACAACGGGGCCAAGAGGCTTAATTTATTGGCACACATATGAGTAAAACTGTAAGTCATGGCATGTCCGAAAGGCGTGTTTGCTATGATCACTGTGAATGGAGACAATTGTGCACTGTATATGTTATTCACCAAAATCCTTCCAAAATTAATAAATAAAATAATAGTTTTCTAGAATTGTCTGGCTTTGGAAAATAGTAAAAGAGTCCCATAGAAGCCTCAGTTGTCTCTCAGGTTTATTTTATGGAAAGCATAGGCCAAAAAAAATACTCTTCCTCTTGTCATTTCAAACCTATGACTTTCTTTTTTCTGCAAAACACAAAAGAAGACATTTTGAATAATGTCGGTAACCGAAAAACGACGGTACCCATTCACTTCTATTGTATGGACACAAAACCAATGCAAGTCAATGGGTACCGCAGGTGTTCGGTTAGCAACGTTCTTCAAAATATCTCTATGCGGAAGAGAAAAGTTATACAGGTTTGAAATAACAAGAGGACGAGGAAATTATGACAGAATGTTCATTTTTGGGTGAACTATCACTTTAAAAAATATTTGTTATGTTCTACAGAGGACAGAAAATTATTTGGAATGACATCATCGGGGTGACTAAACTACTTTAATATTTGGGTGCACTGTTATTTTAATTGCTTTTTATTTCAGAATTCAGCGTGAAAACCTTTCATTCAGACATAGCTGTTCGATTTGTGATTTACGCCTGAAGGTGTTTGCTGCCTAAACAGCGCTGCAGTCCCCCAAATCCAGTTTAATCTCGCCTGAGCTGTGCTTGAACTGCATGTCTGCTTAAAGACCGACAAGTTTACACGCTGTAACCTGATTCCCTTGCTCTCCAGACTGAGCGTGCTATACTTCTGCAGAATGTGCGTCTTAAATTAAGCCTATATATGGGAAGCAATGATGTGATTTCATAATGCTGTTACTGGATGGGCTTTTAATTGCCATGACCTCTGACTCGGCACATTAGGTGAAAGCCAACAACCTGATACTATACCCGTCCCTCGGATTGTAGAAATGCTCAGCAAGTGAGGGGAAACTTCCAACAGAGATAACATCCTTATAAGCTACACTGCAATAAATATCTGTCAACACTAAAATAAGATGGTTAAAACTACTCCATACAAGGCCTTGTTGTTCTGGACTGATGTTCTGCTCTCCTGTAGTGGTTTTTCAGTCATTTCTGACATGTGTTTCCAGATCATACAGACCATCTCGTGGGATAATATTGGTGGTCTGTCTTTGCTGAACTTTATGGCAAATCTGTTTGTGTGTGTTGTCCTGTTTTGGCTTGGTTTATCACGAACAGCTGACATACGCAAATCTTACAAGATGTACAGTACTTTTTTAATTAAGTTAATGTCTTTATTCATTTATCTGCTAGTTTTCAATTAGGTACTAAAGTATAAGGTCCATTATAAAGTTATATCTTACAAAATAGGCCTAGTAACTTCCAAAAAAGTCTTTTAGAGAATTAATTTAGTCATCTTCAATAACACTGATATATATACTGTATATATAATGTTGTTCAATGCTTTAATATAATATAGAATAAAATATTTAAAAACTAAGATAGTCTGTCTTTTGTCTATAACAGAATGAAGAAAACATTTCTTGAGAATATTGATTAACTGAATGTGCATCACGCCAAACTAAGAAATTCCAATTACACGTTAAATACATTTGGCCAAAGATGGTTTCTGTCATTTTAGTTAGTTCTTATCACTCTGGTGTGTGTATTCAAGTGTTCCTTTTTCTAATAAGTTTCATTTCAGTTAGTTATAATATGTTATAAAAATGGCCGTGGTAACATGATTTCTTCATTTACGATTGGGGAATATGGGCGGGACCTTGATACCGCGGCTCCACATCGCTCTCACTACTGCGCAGACTCTGGCTCCAAATGACGTCATCGACGCAATATGTCAGCAGCCATAACTCTGACATTTTGGCTTCATTTCTCTACAAGGGAAGTGAATAAGGTCGCGTCGTCCATCTTTTTTACAGTCTGTGTACCACACACACAGACCAATGTCTTCTCTACTACTGTCAGAAATAGCCTTTGGCTACAACTATATTTCATCTGTGTCTGTTTTGTACCCGACCACTTCCTCCCAGTGTCAGAATAAGATTAATCAGTTTCTCACTTTGAGATCCAACAAATTCAAGCACTTGGTGTTATGACCCAAGTACACGCCACGGGCTTGAGTTGCAGACGACAGGGAAAAACAATACTCAACGCAAAAAAAGCAATTTACAATATGATTTTACTTTGGAAAGACAGTGAAATAAAACAATCTATTTAATGGGATAGTTCACCCAAAAGTTAAAATTCTTTCATGATTTACTTAGTCTCAAGTTGTTTTAAACTTGTTTGCGTTTATTGTTCCACTGAGCACAAAAGATGATATCTATAAGAATGTTTGTAACCGAACAGTTCTGGGGCACCATTGACTTCTATAGTGGGAAACAAAACTATGGTAGCCAATAGTGCCCCAGAACTGTTTGGTTTCCTACAGTACATTATTCTATATTCTTTTGTGTTCAACAAAGCCAAGAAATTTATACAGATCTGAAACAACATGAGGGTGAGTAAATGATGACACAATTTTTATTTCTGGGTGAACTATCCTAGCGCAAATCTGGCTTACAATATAATGTAATGCATTTTAAAATACCGTTGGGTCAGTGCTGTTAATGGAAATTTGCATACATTTTAATGACTGATTTAAAAGTGATTCTAATATTCCTTTGTATGATAAACAGTTTTGGTACTATGTTGGTCACAGCTTGAACAAAAATCATTTGAGGAATCACTGGTTTGTGTATGTGACCTTCATCTGAACGGGGTTGATCAATAACAAGGACGGAAAATAATTGCAAAATATTTAGGAACAGTTTAGCAAGCATCATTTGAGGTTTTACGGGTCATGTGGTTTAACTTGAATCCCTCTGCATGACCCTCAACATGACTGAAGGAATGTTATTTATCTCCTCTGTGCCATAAGAGCACCCCCATCTGCAGCATGTCTATAGCTCAAGCTTCACATCGCATGTGCATGTTTACCGAGTCCCATTCCTAGCAGAATATCCTCAAATATTGTTCATTTCTTAGAATTATGATTGCCAATTCTTAAAACAGTGTTTTCCTTATTTTGAACAGAATATTGATTGTTTTATCATTTAAAGGACCAATGTGGAGATTTTAGCGAGATCTACAGTAGTGGTGATGTTGCGAATTGCAACCAATGGCTCACTCCACCCCTCCCTTTCGAAGCACTACGGTGGCTCTCACAGGACAAAGATGTCATCACGTTTTCACATCTTTGCCAAAGGAGATAACGTATTTATGAAACAAGCTCTGTAAAGCAGTTTGTCCGTTTAGGGCTACTGTAGAAACAATATGGATGGCGAATTGACTGTCTCTGTAAAAGTGTCTCCGATTCCTTCAGAACTAAAGGGCCTTCTCTATTTCTCTCACAATCTCTGCCCTTCTTTCTTCAACACATACAAGGATATCCTGGTTTCAAGTTTATTCGATCACCCCAGCATTAGCCTTGAGAGTAATGCCGAACTGAACACACAACCAATGCCAGACCATTTCCTCGATCACATTCCATTTTGTGGTTGAGGGGAGTAAACCACGTGGTTCTAGTGAACACAATCTTCCATGAGGTCATGGAGTTGCTGCTCCGTGTTAATGACGACAAAAGAAGACACATGATTGGCTGAGAAAAATACACCCACCCTTTCATACAGTATCTCGGATATCATCATATTTCACCATGCAGACTTCATTCGACCTTTTTGCTTGTTTTTCCACATGTGGAATTCTCTTCAAATATGGAAGAGAATTGTTCATGTTTGTGAGTTTGTTTCTCCATTTGTTGGGTTTTATTGCTTCTGGTTTGTACATTTTAAATCACAGAAATCCTACAAATGTTGTTTCTCAAAAACATGTTTTTTGTCACATCCGTAATGCATACATTTTTCTCTTTTTTAAGAAATAGAAATGCATGCATAGTCTGATATTTTTCTTATGTTTGGACTCTTAAGAGGTTTAGTAAAATATATAGCCTTCAGATGACTTAATCATATATTGCTAATAAATACATTATATTTCAAATTTTGACTGAAATTGTCACATCCATACACTGGAATTACCCTGCTATATTCCAGGTCTTCTGAGAAAAGCTTTGTGTAAAAATAACAGTCAACCAGAAACAGATCAGATTCAATCAATAATCAATGGCATTCAGCATCAGTGACCTTATGGCTGTTGATGTGTGAATGACGTCCAGATAAAAGATCACGTGACGGTGTGTAAATAATGACATGAATTGTTATTCTCTCTGAAAAGCTAAACATACAGTTTCATATAAATTATGAGGAAAAAACTCCCTCAATCTATGATGGCAAAATAATGCTGTCTTTATTTTTTGTGTTTGTGCAAAGCATAACAACACTTTTAGTGTAGCAGTCTGAGATGATATTACAGGTTCAAACATCATGTTCTCAACCGTACAGTATTGAACCCCCCACCCCTAAATCCCCCGCCCCCCTCAGCTGACTGCAGACCTGCTATGTGACGTGAACAGATCTGCAGAACGGCATATCCATGTCAATGTTTGTAATCACATACGCACATCAACACACACAAAAGTATCACACATTGCTCACTTTATTTCTGCCCCGTGCATGAGTCGCTTAACCATAAATCAAACTCTCTCTTTGATGGTTTGCACAAGACTGCCAACAATAAAAGTGTCCAAATTCCTTTCTGTCACCTTATGTCTGTTTGTGCGACCTATTGTCAGGAGACCCAACCAAAATAACCTGTCAGATGTAAGGTGACATGACATGTACATGCCCATGTCTTATTTATTGGTTCTGTTTGACTTTGTTATGTGGTTTCATCACATTGAACATTAAGTTGACCACGTTCCTTGAATAAGAACAGACGGTACTAAGGTTAAGTGCTTTGGAAATTGAGCAATGCATTTTCCTTGTTCAACATGGTTTTAATGTATTTCTGACAAACCTACAATTAAAAAAAAAAACAATGAAAAATGAACAGGCATTTTGGTTCTTTTTATAATAAAAATAATATATTGCGACTGTAATTTGAAAACCTAAAAATCAGCTAAATTTTACAATGTATTAGAACATTATTGTTTTTTTATTATTATTATGAATTATTATGTTAATAGCTTAACATCTTAATATTAACCTTGAAACACAGGCTTGTTTCACTGTGTTAGTGAGGATATCTCATGGACTTTTATGCAGATTAAGGACATTTTCTGTCCCCCCCACACACGTCTGCTTGCAATTGACTGCTATTAATATTCATAAGACCCTATATACTGTATAAGTAAATTCAGAGCTCATACTAATAGTAGAGACTACCAGCCTTCATATTCCATTCATGTCCACATATTGATATTTCAGTCCTGCACATCATTGTCTCTGCTTTTCCCATTCCCCCTTCTTCATCTCTACACATCAATTCCTCTTCACACTCCACTAAGACACTGAGATGAGTCGGATCAATACAGTCATACCATATGACCATCAACATACTTTTATGGCATTTTTAGCATTTGCTGGTTTTTAACATAAAATTGACTTGTCCAAAACATTATCAAATGTACAACACACATAATACTTGTCCAATACATTATCAAATTTAAACATATCAGATAAGAAGTTTAGACACTTTTTGAAAGAAGTTGCATTAAGGCATGATGGCAATTACGTTACCATGGTTACACTACCCCCACTGTATCCCCCTGCAGGCATTTATGTGTCATGTAACCACAGCCTGTCACTATAGCAAATTCCCCTTAGACCTGCTAGGCACCTTTCTCACAGCAACTTGTTTAGACCTATTTCAAGACACTGTGTTTGGTAGAGCACAATATCATATAAGAAATTCTGAAGCATACATATGTACACTGTGCAAAGTATGCAACTTTTCTGTATCAATATAAAGCCGATGGTGAATTTTAGTTACAAAAGTGCAATGTGCTTGACTTCACCTTCCGTTCTGGATGTGTTGATGTGTTGAATAACTCAGAAGTAACATTAGCCACAAGTTATACATATTTTTTCAAACCATTAGGTCATGTCATGTGGCAACCGCAATGCATTCATGTGCCACCAATGTTACTGTTGTAAATATCTACTGTTTGTTAATATTTAGTGGTTCTTGCTTTATTCTTATCACTTATAATTAAATGCACATACCCAAAACTTACAACTTTTTCCAAAGTAATGATAAAAAATCTCTCATAGACCTAAATGTGGAACCCTCTGTAAAAATGATTTGTTGTTTTAACTTAAAAACAATAAGTTACCTGGCTGCCTTAAAATTTTAAGTTAATTCATCTTATATAATATTTGTTGAAATACTTAATATTAGTTAACATAACCATTTTGCATCAAAGTCATGTAATAACTGATGTTTTTATGTTGAATCAACTCAAAATTTTAAGGCATCCTGGTAACTTAATTTATTAAGTTTAATTTTTTTTCAGTGCATGAAGCAATCCAATAAAACGAGTAATAAGATATTAGCAACCTTGTGAAAACAAACTACACTCTTGCACGGGCAAACATCTTTGACTTTTTTTTAGAGAAAAAAAATCAAAAATTGTTCTTAATTATATTAAAGTGTACACTGTGGTCTAAAATCTTTCTTAAGCGTTCCTCTTTCTGTCTGGTTGGCTTGTCTTGTTCCTGGCTACACTAAACTTAAGCTTTAAGGTCATGGGAACCTTATGAAATTCAATTTGTTTTAAAGTACAGTAATATTTATAATGCAGCCACTTTAACATCGAATGCTACTGCAAATAAAGTCAAGAGCTAATAAAAACATTAACTTCATTTTCATTTGTTGTGACCCTGCCTGGAGATATGCAGTTAAATGAAGAGCAAGCTCTCCTGCATACCTCACTAGACAGCGAAGACAATTGTCTGCCATTTAAAGAACCTGGCAAATTCATAAAGTGAATAAAATTTGGGATGGAATCTGTCATTGGGACAAATTAGTTTGACAGCAAGTCTCCTACTGGGTTGATTAAATTCATAAAAAGCTGTTGGATTATTGAAATTTCTGTTGACTGATGCTCACACCTTGGACGCCGCTTGACTTTGTAGCATTAGTAAATGATTTGGCACAGTTTAATGTTTCCCTGGACCACACGTTTTATCCAGCTTGGTTTCTGCAAAAACCAGGTTTCGTTTGACAGTGTTTTACAGTTTGCGTATGCTTATTTATATAATATGATTTAGAGATGGCCAATATTTTGATGCTATATAAATGAAACAGAAAGCCATGTTTTATTTCATGCCATTGCTATATCTCTCAAATATCTGTGATCTAAACGCATGTCTTATAACTGTTTGGCATTGTTGTTGTTAGTTCTCATTGTGGCCCATGCATGGAAAGCACAGCACTCAGAACTGCGTAATACCTGATAAACCTTAATAGGCACCTTGAATGTTCCTTGGAAACAACAACGCAGATATGATGTGGTAGTCTATGACATCCTTTTCTCCCGTTGTTTCTCACTCGTGGAACCACATGGCACCTTAATCTCTTTATTCAAGGCGTCTGGATGGATGTGACTGCCAACATTGCTACTCTAACAGATGGCCTAGTTTCAAAAACTAATCCTGGACTAATACTAGCACAGCGGGTGTAAGTCTATAGGTCTATAAGTGATTAATGTAAACATGCAGGTGTGAATTTTACAGTTTGTATTGTGCCACAGGAACAATAAAACAATCAGTGTTTATATGTCTTTATAGACATTTGTTGTCTTTAGAATGAAACGAAAACTGTATTTTGTATGAAACCGATTAGAAAAGTGGTAATGACTGCAAGTTTTGTATTTGGATGATGTGGGAAGCGAGTGGAACAGTGGAATGTTCGCATGAGGGAAGCGGAATAGCAGGAGGGTCATTGCGGGGGTCCGTCTGCCTCTAAAGGGGTTTGGTGTTTGATTGCTCGGTCCTATGAGAACATGCACCAAGCGACCCTCATAAAAGCCCACAGAGAATATGAAATTGAACACAATTTTACTTACTAAGTCCTCGCCTTTTATGTAGGCAATGTAAATGGATTGCAGGCTTTTAAAGCCTCCAACAAAAGGCAGTGTTGTACATTATGCAAGGGAGAATGAACACAAAGGCATGATCCAAATGCTTCCAGTGTTTAATAAAGCCAAGGACCGGGATTGACCCGTGAGATGTATATGATTTATTGTGGTATATGGCCAGACTTCAGGATTAGGACTCCTTAATCATTTTACATAATTTGTCTATATAACCAAAATATTATTTATTTATATATTGGATTTAATGGTTTTAGTCGGATAACTTTGAAAGTACTTTAATCCATATAATAACTTTAAGAACTTTTGTTTTGTTGTGAAAAGACAGAATGAAGCACCGAAGAGTAAAAGAAAAAAAGAGAGGTTTCTCTAAAGGTCCTGTTTTGCCACACATTAAAAAATCAAGCACAATCATTTTTTGAGAACATATCTATTTGGTGGAATTGCAACTAAATATTAGCAATTTGTTTCTAATAATATACACATCTGTCACATCCCAACAGACCATTTTTCACGCAGCTGACAAAAAAATCAACCAATCAGATACAAACTGTAATGACAGATATGACAACTCATCACTCATGGGTTTATGAATAAATCACATGTTTTTCCTGTAATACTACGTATTTCCTCTCACATTTGACACGTAAGTATACATTTAATATATATTTGGAAAGACAGATGCTAAAGTTGGAATAACAAATGAATAAATGTAAATGTAATGTATTTATAAGAATATTTCATTCTTTGAGGTATAAAGAAACACAAGTACCAGAATGAGCAGATTTTGAATATTGGAAACCGGGTGAGATCACAACCAGTGTTGGGTAAGTTACTCTGAAAAAGTAATTAATTACTAGTTACTAATTACATATTCAATAGTGTAATTAGATTACTGTACAAATTACTCTCTCCAAAAAGTATTTAGTTACTTATAATTAATTACTTTCTATATCTACATCAACCTTGATGAGTTAAGTGATTGAAGGATAGACATGAAAGGGCTTATTTAATTAATTCAATCAAATGATATTAAACTACATAAAGTACTCTTATTAACTGACCAAAGTATTACAAATGTGAGAATTATACATTAAACCACGGATTTTAAAGTTAGACTTTGAATTTTGATGTCAATTCCACTATTGCACACACATATTACACAAAGTATTTAGTTTAATTACATCAGAAGTAACTGTAATTAAATTACTTTTCAAGGGAAAAGTAATTAAATTACAGTAACTAATTACTTAGTAACTAGTTACACCCAACGCTGATCACAACTGACACAATTTAAACAATAAATACTTCAAAATCCAGTTAGCAAACCATAAACGCTTGGGATTCTCAAAATCACTTCATTTGACATTTCTAGCAATTATTGTCATTTGTTTTCCTGAGTTGTTTGTGTTATGTGGGTCAAATGTGGGTCATTGCTCCTTTCAAACATCTTTAAGGTGTGTGTTTTGACTTAAGTATTAAGGAATGCGCAACCTCTTGTAATTATAATAAAATTCCTCTAAAATAAGTTATGATAGCAGTAGTATCGATAGGCCTAAATGGTTTTAAACAACATTACTTGCTTTTTATCTTCTTTCTGGATGGCCTACATACATCAAATACTTATGAAAATGATTGCTTTAGGTTTGGGACATTTTGTACAGATCAATATGAATGGAATCTAGAATCAGCTTATGAGGCTTTGCTGTACATTTCCTGAATTCGTGCAGCAATGCAGACTTGTAAAACCAGAATGCTTTTCAGTTTATTTATACAGCACATTTCATAGACAGTGAAAATGAAAAGTGCATTACAAAACCACAATAAAAAAGATCACGAGTGAAAAAAAGACTGTATTTTAAAATCAAATTAAAAATGTGAAGAAAAAAAATAGAATCAAATAAATGTGAAATTGAACATGGTTACGATGAATAAAAAGTGTTGAATCAAAAAAAGCCTTGAATAAAAAATATGTTTTAATTATGTTTAATCAGAAAAAGATTAGGAAAAACAAACACAATGTTAAAAATGTATTCACACAATTATTGTTTTACAAAGTGACTTACAACACAAGGGCAATCCTGCTGGCACAGAAGTGATTCTTATATTATTTAAAGATAAACACTGTTCACTTATTTTGGATAAGCTGACGTGTCCTGCTGTATATTTACAAAAACCTTAAACTTGCACAGTCCACTGTTCAATGCTGCAGGTCTCTTGTCATTCACTCTCTGTATTATTCTGCTCTCTGCTGGATGATCCAGTTAGTGCAGTTTTGGATCTGACTTTGTGCCGTCTTATAAAAACCTATGAGATTGAAACTGACTTTTATCCAGTTGCCTGGATAAATGAATTCCCCTCCTGTGATGTAGGAGCCACTCCTATGAATTTATGTCTTCGATGGTGCGGCAGCATTCATTTGAAAAGAGCTAAAAGGAGAACTGAGAAGAGCCAGAGCACTGAGTTCCAGTGTGTTAAAGTTGTTGCACTGTTGCGAAATCTAACTGTAGTCTGTCTTGTGAAGTGTATGTACAGTAAACATCTGTTATGTGAGATAAGGGTAGTACTAAAAAAACAGGCATTTGTATGAATTAAATTTGGCTTAAGATGAAACATTTCTTTGCAAATTCATCTATAGTCCGGTATTTTTATATATTTTTATGTTTTATTTATATCTCGTCTGTCAACTTCAGACCTATTTTAGTAGGTGTGGTATTTATTGGCTTAAGAGATTCAATTTAATTGAAAAGCAAACCATCATTGACAATCTGGGAGGTTTGTGGTTACATGGAGAAGACTGTTTAATTTCATCATAAAAGCTATATTTTATTACTAATGGGAAAACAATTAATTACAATAAAACTGATATTTAGAGTAAATTTACTCTAAATGTAGATTAAGTATAATCAAATATAGATTTAATTAACAAAAATGTGTATTTTGTCAACAAGACAATGCATTTTTTTACTTTTAATGTTAAAACAATCTTATAATATGCAATATAGACCAACCAAGTGCAAATGTAAAATTGCATTTACAAAATTATAAATACCATCCTAACTCTTTGAGGGAGAAAATTTACTTACATAAAATATCAAATACTTCATGGAGTCTCCATTTATACCGCCTCCTTGTGGCTATATGGTATACTCTTGTAAACCATGAAAACATGATGATGTGGCCCAAACGTAACTTCTTGTAGACCTCCGTAAAGAATCAATAACTGTTTCATTTAATACAATTTATATACAATAAAATATTAATATAAATGAAGTAGGTTATAAAATAAATTGTTATATTATAACCAAACACAAACCGGAAGTTAACTTCGGGCCAGGCACACTATAGAGACCGTTTTAAACCACAGGTGCAGAAAATGCAAATTTATGTATGAAATGCATTATGTTTGGGGGCTATTTCATGGATAAAAAAGGAACATTTTTTATGTGTTCCTACATTTTCCTTGAAATTCACTCCATGGACTCCATCACCTGCATTCCCCCATTTACAGCCCTGGTTATAAGGAAATAGAATGTATACGTGCAGTCTGGCACTCTTTCCTATTAATGAATGCTAAGGAAACAACAGCCCAGCTGCAAGATAGCAATGACCCTGTCATAGGTTACTGTGTTATCTGGTTTGAATAGAAAGGTCAGACCAACAGATAAACAAAATGCAAAGTGCATTTAAAAACAAATATCAAAGTGACAAAAAATAAAACTAATAAAAAGCAAATTAACATCACATTTGACTAAATCTACTACTCATTTAATTATTTTTATTAACTAATTTACTAAATTTGGAACAAACTTACTGATCAAATGTATACATTGGATACTAAGGGGAAAAGGTGCCTGCCAAAATTCACAAAAGAAGTAAGGATTATAACACACTATACATGTTTTTTTTTGCTTATTTTCATCTCAAATAGGAAAAATATCACTTTGTTTCAAGGCTCCATTGAGATTAAGGCACATGATGAATAACAAATCCAAGGACAATTCAATCTGCCGCAGGCATTCATGGTCTAGCTCTACAAGATCATTGTCTCATCATCCAACTGTCTGGTACAGATCATCCACTAAGTCAAATTTCTTTTTTACAAATAGTTATTCTGCTTTTGTGCAAGGTGTGGTGGGGGCTTAGTTCACCTATCAAAGAGAAACTTTTGTCATTCACCCACCCATGTCATTCCAGAACGGATGATGTTGACACTGCCCTTTTTTCAAACAATGAAGGTGAATAGTGACTAAGGTCACAAACATCTTGTTGTGTGTTCCACGAAAAAAAGTAATTATTGGAAAGTCAATGACTCACAACTAGATGGCATTAATTTCTAGGCTACTATTGCTGGACAGGAATAAGTCATGGTTACATTGAAGGACATAACAAAAAATTACGTGTGGTAGGGTGGATGTTTGCTTTATAAAACACGTATTCACTTACAAAATGTTAAATGCTTTCTCTTGTCACTATACTACAATTTCCTTTAGCAAGTACTACAGTATTTTTTCACCCGAGTGTTCATGTTAACGGGACTTTTATTTTGACGGGTCGTCGGGAAGCGCTTGAGTTTTAGCGAGTTTGACGACAGCTTCATTCAAACGGTAAAATGCTCGTAAAATAAACTCTCAGAGCAAATCTGGAGATGAAGTTCATGTGTTTATACCCTCATACAGTGCAGACGCAGACAAATCCTCGACCATCACTCGTGTAGTATGTTAATCTGTGCACCTCATCAGGGGTGTACTTAACCAATAAACGAGGTAACGTTAATGTACCGAATTTCGACTCCCGTGAGATTTTGACTCCCCTACTTCTGATTGGTTCATTCACTTAGGAGGCTGCTTTGTGATTGGTCCCTATTTCTAAAGCCCGCCCCCAAACCTAATCCTAAACTTCGTAGGGGAAAACAGGGGAGTCATAATCTCACTGGGAGTCAGATTTTGATATGACACGATATTCTTACACACAGACCGATTTTTTCGTAGCACTGTTTCGTAGCACAGCATTTTTTTCAAATTCTCTCTCACTTGCCCATACAAAACATTCACTTGTCCCGGACAAGTGTTAATGTCGAGCCCTAAATCTTACTTACATCTTATGTATATTACTTTTTGTTTTTAATTCTACATATTCAAATGTTTATATATTTTGTGTTTATGTATATACTGCATAGATACAGTATATGTGTACTCTGAGCTCCTGTAACCACAATGTAGTGTGTGTGTGCGTGTGTGTGCGTGCGTGCGTGTGTGTGTGCGTGCGTGCGTGTGTGTGTGTGTGTGTGTGTGTGTGCGTGCGTGCGTGCGTGTGTGTGTGTGTGTGTGCGTGCGTGCGTGCGTGTGTGTGTGTGTGTGTGTACACTTGGGGAAAAAAGCTAATTTCAAGTCTAATAATACAGTATAACAGTATGTGCAGGACAAGAAAATAAAAGAAAATAAGAAAACAGGGAAGAAAAAAGCCTAAAAGTCAGAAAGGCTAAATATTTAAATTTCCTTTTTAGACAATTTAGAAGATATGTTTATGCTATTTTGTATCTATCATGTAGTAAATTATTTAGTTATTTAAAAGGTAATAACTCATATATAGTGTCATGATTCTGCCTCTTCTGGTCATGTTTTTCTCAGTCTTGTGGCAGGATCATGACAGACCCACGTGTTTTGTGTAGTGTATTTCTGGGAAACTATGAGTTTAACCACAGTAACATACAAATAATTAATGGTGATTAACCATTACCTATTTTATACACTTTACCTGATGCAGCAGAGCGACAGACTAAATGTACTCGTCCAGCGAGTGATCGGCAGATCGTATATCAACTCTAAGAAATATTACTTTCCTGGCCTTGGAAAAACAATATTCTTACTGTAGTACAGTACCACTTCAGAAATCTTAACGAAATCAAGC
Source organism: Triplophysa rosa (assembly GCF_024868665.1). NCBI lineage: Eukaryota > Metazoa > Chordata > Actinopteri > Cypriniformes > Nemacheilidae > Triplophysa > Triplophysa rosa. The sequence goes on along the minus strand of NC_079903.1, from coordinate 8,575,345 downwards.
AGTTTAAGTGACGTTGATATGTGATAAATAAACACAGAAACGATTCGAGCGTGGTTACAAATGCGGTTTTATTTACTACACTAACGGGGAAATAAAACCAACTAACTAACAAAGACCAAACACTAACTAACACACATAAAACGTAAAAGCAGTAAATAATGAAAGAAATAGACAAAGCAAAGAGTGGCAGTATTAAATCAGCTATTCACATCTGCATAAACCATCAAGGACAATCTCCTTATTTAAAAGGGGCCAAGCTTATACGCAACTATTTAGAAATCGATCAGATACTTGCATTGGCTTCTTGGTTGTGCAGGGACAAGCTCTGGTGCGCGTGTAAGAGGTTTCAGAGTCCTGATCGGTTCGAAGCAAGCGGGTGAGTCCGTCGGATTCTTTCTTAGAATCAGATTGCCTGACGAAGGTAGAACGGACTTAGCCGAAGCAAACTGCCAGAAGAAACTGTCTCCGAGGAGAGAGACAGGTCTCGGGAGGGTGAACGAACACGAGTGAGCATGAACACACACAAGCGAGCACGGTTTCCTGCATGCCCAGATGTTTTAATCCCGGGGGCGTCACGCCCCTTCAAGGTGGGCGAGCCAATGTGATGAGATAGTTTTGGGCGCGAAAACATGTTTCTTTGTCCGGCACACTAGCTCATTTGCATTTATGGTCGCCTGGGAGTTTGGAGGAGGAATAGTCTTAGAATAAAATAAAATGCATTACTGTGCTATACACCATATTCTAAGAAATGAAGAGGGGAACATTTAGATATGCCCATGAAAGGGTTATAATCACATTGACCTGTAGTTTGTACAAGTATGTAAATATACACAGAATACCACTAAGCACACATGCCTTTGAGGTTATAGGTGAAGGAGAATAACATGGGGACAAGCATACAATGTGGAGATACATGTATATTCACTTTAAACCAGTCTTTTGTGGCTAAGGAAAGAGAAAGAGACATTCTTTTGGAAGAATTTGAGGCTCTCAGTCCCTGGGGGCCACATGGCTTTTCTCACTTTGGTGAACAGTCCTGTCCTCCCCCAAGAACCTCCTTTGAAGTCCAGGGGAGAGTATTGGAATCTGTCCTGGTCAGTGATGAAGGTGTTGGGATAGGGCAGTTGGATCAGACTTGTTGGTACCTGGTAGACGCCCTGGGTGAGAGGTTACTGTGTTTTACGATTTTATGATCCCAGCTGGTAAACTTTGATCCGACCAGACCCTTGTGTGAGAGAGACAGGGCATTGTTTGTATTTGACATGTCATGCGCTCTCTCTGGTCTCGTCTTTGTCCCCGCCCTCTCGTCTCCTCATTATTGATTGTTAATTATTTCATGCCCTGCACCTGTTCCCCTCTTGATTTGATTCCCTATGTAATGCCCTTTTGTTTGCTGTCCAGTGCTGGTTCATTTTGTATCGTGCTCTCATGTACCTGTGGTGCCTTGTTCCTGCCTTGCCTTGCCCTTGCCCTTGCCCTTGCCCTTGCCCTTGCCCTTGCCCTTGCCCTTGCCGTGGTAAGTTTTGTTACCTTTGGTTTTAGTTCTTATTTTTGCCCCCCTTGTGGGAAGTTTTTGTTTTCCTTAGTAAAGTCTTTTACCCAGTCCGGTCCAGCCAGCATTCTAGCAGGTAGCCAAGGCTGCCCCTTCCCCTGTCAAGTCCCCCCGGACTCCGTGTTTCCTAGCGCCCCCCGGACTAAGACTGTTCCACCCTGTCCCAACCTGTTTGCATTTCCCCCGATAGACTCTATTGCCCCCCCCATGTTTGTTATTTTTGTAACCCCAACCCTTTGATTGTTCTTGCCTATTTACCCTTGTTAATGTTTACCATGTTCTGTTGGGTTTTGTCTACATCCCAGTCTGTCTCCTCTCATCTGTCCCCCTGAGGAACACCAGGTTGTCGTTCCTTAAGGGGGGTTCTGTCGTGATTCTGCCTCTTCTGGATTTGGATTTGGATTTGGATTTGGATTCAATTTATTGTCATTGCACATGTACAAGGCAACGAAATGTGACCTCTGCATTTAACCCATCCAGAGAGTAGTGAACACACGTACCCCCGGAGCAGTGGGCAGCTATCAATGCAGCGCCCGGGGAGCAAGTAGGGGTAAGGTGCCTTGCTCAAGGGCACCTCAGTTGTTACCCGCCGGCCCTGGGAATCGAACCGGCAACCTTCTGGTCATGAGTCCGACTCTCTAACCATTAGGCCACAACTGCCCCATTCTGGTAATGTTTTTCTCAGTCTTGTGGCAGGATAATGACAGACCCACGTGTTTTGTGCGAGAGACAGGGCATTGTTTGTATTTGACATGATTTGCGCTCTCTTTGGTCTTGTCTTTGTCCCCGCCTTCTCGTTTCCTCGTTGATTGTTAATTATTTCATGCCCTGCACCTGTTCCCCTCTTGATTTGATTCCCTATATAATGCCCTTGTGTTTGCTGTCCTGTGCTGGTTCATTTTGTATCGTGCTCTCATTTACCTGTTGTGCCTTGTTCCTGCCTTGTCCTTGCCTTGTTCCCGTTGTTAGTAAGCTTTGTTACCTTTGGTTTTTAGTTCTTGTTTTTGCCCCCCTTGTGGGAAGTTTTTGTTTTCCTTAGTAAAGTCTTCAGTTATTGTTTTTTTCCCCATCGTGGGTTTTGTTTTATCCCTTAATAAATATATTTTCTGCTGCTACCCGCTGTCTGCAATTGGGTTCTTCTGCCACATCCCTGACATAGTTACAAAGCATATTCTCTAACTAACTTACGACATCCGTGCGTGCGTATGATACTACCATTCTGTTTTTTTAACATGGTTTTTTTATTGACAGTAATAAACAAGCATTAGGGGGAGTTTACAAAAAGATATGAAAGAAATTGCAAAGTTTTAAAGTTTTCAGTGCCTTTTGTTTCAAAGAAAATCGAATTGAATCAACATAGTTCCATTTCTTTTTTAAAGGAAATAAAATAGGGTTTTATTCCAGAAAATTTACATCTGTGTAGGCTATATATTTTTGTTGCTAACAAAATGATCAAATTAATAATATAAATATAATTGCTACACTGTAAAAAATGATTCATGGCCCTAGTAAATATGGCTCAATTAAATAGGCTGATTTTCCTCAAAAAATAAGTTTTGCACATTACTTAATTTCTTGCTATAAATGTTACTAAATTCATTGAGATTGCAGTTTGCTTAAAATAATGAGTAAACTCAGCAAGTAATTTTTAGTAAAGTCGCATGAATCTGGTTATTAGTCAATTTGACTAAACATTTTAAGATTTGGTTAGATCATGTGACACAGCAGCGGCCATTTTCTGAAAATCATCTCCTCAGACCATAAAGGTGAGTAAACTTAACTTGTTTTATACTAAAATGTTTTATAAAATAAATCCCCCCAATAGTGTGAAGATACATGTTTCTTAATGTTTTCATTTTAAATAAGTTTAATTGTGGTGGTAATTGTGGTTTAATTGTGTAAACGTGCGTGCACAGCTCGCTTCAACTTTTGTGAGAAGAAATTTTATTTAAGTTGCTTAAATGAGATTTATGGTAAACAATCACGATTAACTACTTTTATGAAGGCATGAAAACACGTTGATAGTTATATTCGCCGTCCAGCTCCTTGAGCTTTTTAATTTAAATTTGACACAAGGCGCCACATTAACAGACAACGTTTTTAAGTGAGTTAAAAAGAGCGCGAAGCCGTTATTTCTTTATTTCAAACTGTTCATCTGTCTACCTTTCATCTGTTTATCTATACCTCGTGCGAGCGTTGCTATGCAACGCGACAAGCGTCTTGTTGTTAATGGTTTCTGTTATGTTTTGTCATGTCGCATCTTGAGGTGCGGACAGGTTGTGACCGTTTACCTTGAGCTTGAAGTGCGAACTGCAAGGCGGAGGCTGGAACAGCGGGCTCAAAATCTCTATGCATCGAAACCTCCTTAAAACGGCACACTGTCACTTTGCAGACACATAGAGGAGAATTGTGTCGGCTAAGGCTAGTGATTTTTTTTTTCTTTTATTGTAGTACTTATGATTGTTTGTGTGTGTCGTAAACGCATATTTTGCATACTGAGCAGTGTAAGTGAACAAAACACAGTAGTGTTAACACTTTGTTAGTGTGACACTACACTGTGGCAATGTTGTGAAGTTCTGGTAAAGTTCCATTATGTGACTTTAATATATTTGTTTTATATTTTAGGAAACCAATTCCTCAATGAATGTTAAAAAAATCTTGGGAGACCTAATTTTCATAGTGAGGAACTTATACAGAACTAGGTAAGAACTTATGCAGAATCCACATGATGCAGCAGACCTGTGTGTGTAACATAACAGTTCATATTGATTCTTTACATTCTTTTAATTATCAGTATGTATATTTATATATTTTATACTATTCTAAATTTATATTATACATTAATATCATATTGCTTTGTTTCAGGACAATAATGGTGAAGTTAATCAACCTTGCCAGAGGAGGGATCTCCAGATACTCCAGATCTCCATATTCAGCTCAACACCACACCTAACATGCAAGCATACAAGACCATACACAAACATAACTCTACACTGTTATCAAACACACATACACACTCATTCATACAACACCACAAATATTAAAAACCACTAGCCTTAGCCATGTTGATGGTTACTGTTGTTATAATGTTGTCAGAATGCCTGTTATTTAGTACTGTTTATTTGTTTTTGTTGTACAATGAAATTTACATTTCTGAACTGCTGTATGTTTCATGTTTAAATTATTCAGTGAAAAAATAAAGCTTTTAACATTTCACAGCTGTCCATTGTTTCTGTATTTTAGGTGTTAAGAACATAAAAAATATTAATCTAAACGAGCTTACATTTTGTCATGGGGGTAAACTAGACTTTTTTGGTAGAAATAACAAAAATGTGTTAGTAAAAACAACTTAAAATTGTGAGTCACACCAACCGAAAAAATTAAGCAAAATCCCTTGCTGGGAATAGGGTTAGGGTTACTCAAAAATTTAAGCAATGCCTACTAAAGAATTTAAGGTAATGCTGCTAAAAATTTCATGTAGAACTGGCTTAAAAAATTGGTCGCAAAAATGATGCACTATATTTTTAAGTAACTTCAGCGTAATTTTTTTTTCAGTGTAGTATGGTAAATTATTTGATGATTCTCCAAAACACCAAAAAGTATATGTTTCCAAAATAAAACAAAATCTCTATCAACATTCTTAATAATAAAATCATAAACATTTTCACAAAAAGGTTTCACAAATGGGCAGTACAAGTACAAACCCGATTCCAAAAAAGTTGGGACACTGTACAAATTGTGAATAAAAAAGGAATGCAATAATTTACGAATCTCATAAACTTATATTTTATTCACAATAGAATATAGATAACATATCAAATGTTGAAAGTGAGACATTTTGAAATGTCATGCCAAATATTGGCTCATTTTGGATTTCATGAGAGCTACACATTCCAAAAAAGTTGGGACAGGTAGCAATAAGAGGCCGGAAAAGTTAAATGTACATATAAGGAACAGCTGGAGGACCAATTTGCAACTTATTAGGTCAATTGGCAACATGATTGGGTATAAAAAGAGCCTCTCAGAGTGGCAGTGTCTCTCAGAAGTCAAGATGGGCAGAGGATCACCAATTCCCCCAATGCTGCGGCGAAAAATAGTGGAGCTATATCAGAAAGGAGTTTCTCAGAGAAAAATTGCAAAGAGTTTGAAGTTATCATCATCTACAGTGCATAATATCATCCAAAGATTCAGAGAATCTGGAACAATCTCTGTGCGTGGGTCAAGGCCGGAAAACCATACTGGATGCCCGTGATCTTCGGGCCCTTAGACGGCACTGCATCACATACAGGAATGCTACTGTAATGGAAATCACAACATGGGCTCAGGAATACTTCCAGAAAACATTGTCGGTGAACACAATCCACCGTGCCATTCGCCGTTGCCGGCTAAAACTCTATAGGTCAAAAAAGAAGCCATATCTAAACATGATCCAGAAGGCTCATTTAAAATGGACTGTGGCAAAGTGGAAAACTGTTCTGTGGTCAGACGAATCAAAATTTGAAGTTCTTTTTGGAAAACTGGGACGCCATGTCATCCGGACTAAAGAGGACAAGGACAACCCAAGTTGTTATCAGCGCTCAGTTCAGAAGCCTGCATCTCTGATGGTATGGGTTGCATGAGTGCGTGTGGCATGGGCAGCTTACACATCTGGAAAGGCACCATCAATGCTGAAAGGTATATCCAAGTTCTAGAACAACATATGCTTCCATCCAGACGTCGTCTCTTTCAGGGAAGACCTTGCATTTTCCAACATGACAATGCCAGACCACATACTGCATCAATTACAACATCATGGCTGCGTAGAAGAAGGATCCGGGTACTGAAATGGCCAGCCTGCAGTCCAGATCTTTCACCCATAGAAAACATTTGGCGCATCATAAAGAGGAAGATGCGACAAAGAAGACCTAAGACAGTCGAGCAACTAGAAGCCTGTATTAGACAAGAATGGGACAACATTCCTAAACTTGAGCAACTTGTCTCCTCAGTCCCCAGACGTTTGCAGACTGTTATAAAAAGAAGAGGGGATGCCACACAGTGGTAAACATGGCCTTGTCCCAACTTTTTTGAGATGTGTTGATGCCATGAAATTTAAAATCAACTTATTTTTCCCTTAAAATGATACATTCTCTCAGTTTAAACATTTGATATGTCATCTATGTTGTATTCTGAATAAAATATTGAAATTTGAAACTTCCACATCATTGCATTCTGTTTTTATTCACAATTTGTACAGTGTCCCAACTTTTTTGGAATCGGGTTTGTATAAATGAACCACAGTTTCTAAGCAATTATTACAAAAAGTGCAATTCGTATCTATATCTTTTTTAAATTTCATAAGGAAATGTTTTGTGGGGTAGATTCTATGAATAAGTTTAAATGATACTTGCTTAATTTTGTTTGTGATTAAACATTGACCATTCTGTTATGTTGTGGCGCGCAGGGTCACGTGACGTCAATGTGCGCACGTGTAAGTGACAAAGACGCTCATGGAGAGAGTGAAGGAAAGGGAGGGGACGGAAGCAAGTTTACTAATCCTACTATAGTGACGCCCATCCTCATACATATTATTTATGCGCCATGATTGGTTGCTTTAGGAGCACTGTAAATTAATATTTATGAGATACGCCTTGGTCATAGTAGGAGACGTAACTTCGCTACCAGCACACACAGTGTTGGAACTGATACGATGGGTACTTTTTGTTCCGCAAGAATTGGAAGGTGTTTTATATCATGGTTCCCATAAACACAACATTTTAAATAGTATTATTTTGTGAAATCAGCGTACACAGGACCTGGTTGAGAGAATCCCGGAAATTCAATATGATCGGGGCTGGTCATTTATAGTGCCTTTATCGCGTAAAGGTAAGCAGACTAATATTTTGTTTATATATGTAGGTATATTTAACCTTCACAAACAGACAATATATATATATATATAGGCTAAATATAGTTACATAAATTAGGACGCATGGTAATAAAATGGTAGAGGTTTAAAATGTGGATTAAACAAACCATCACCCAACGGATTTAGGTTGTTATTTCATTCATTCATTTCAATTATTTACTAATTGCAAAAAATAAGTTTGAGTGTGTTGTTGTGTTATGAGAGTTATTACGTTAGAAAGCTCGCCTACATAACAGTTTGTAGTAAACTTTGTCATAGTCTATGCGGTACATGTGCGTGTAATGCAGTAATGAATAGAAAATAATAAAATCGACAATAGAACAGACATTTTAGATGCTATTTTAGTGTAGATTGTCTTTACCTTTTTACGTTGACAAATAAAAAAAATGTGTAGTCGAGTTGTTTGTGATAACACCTGCTAATTTTCTATATACGACATTTACTTCTGTATAAGCGTATAATCTGTATTTGATGTAATTTATAATGACAAGGATTTATTGAGTGTATATGATATGCTTTGGTTTTGATAAGTTTAGGCGTTCAGGTGTATGATTTGTTTGCACTTAAGTTACTCGCATTACCAATGTCACGTTCTTTCTTTAGGTAAAATAACTGGATCTGTGCTTCACTGTCAAAGTTTGTGAGGCTCGTGCTAATAGCGCCGCCAGGCCGGCATGTGCTGTGAGGATTTTTCTGAAAATGTGGATTGGACGTGAGCTACGTGCGCCTCCGAGGGTAGACGAGATGACATGGAGGGGCTGGAAAACGGAGCTTATAAATGCAAACGGGACCGAGAATATCCGTTCAGTGCCGAATTGCTGTCCTGAGTCTCCTGCTGTGAGTAAAATGGGTGTCAACGGGAACACGCTGGAGGAGCTGCGAGTCGGTCACGCTTCTGGGATCACGGTCCTCAAGAAGGAGAGCAAAAGCGGTTTGCCCTTGTATAATGGTGAAGGATTGGCTTCTGAAGGAAGTTTTCATGATGTCCCAGCACATCAAACCGGATCGAACGGACCGGTGGAGACCCCAAAGGTGAGTCTCGTAACTCAACCCAACTCTGCGGGACATGCGGATAGGAGTTTATTGCCTGGGAAGAGACCCTGTGGAGATGTGAGGTTAAGACCGGTCCAGCATCAGAGGAGAAAAGATGAGGAGAACAGAGATTCGGGGTTAGGTAGCAGCCATGGAACGGTGGAGGGATGTAGTGGTACTTCAGACACGTCCCATGGAGCGGGCACATCTTCGCTGGAATACAAAAGGAGGAGACTTGAAATGGACCCCAAAACTGACACTAGCAAAAGCACACGGACTATTGCACCCCTTGCGTCCAATCACCAACACAATAACTGCACTTCTAATTGGGTTCATCATAATGGGCACAAAGTTGCAGTGAACCACGCACCCCCAGGGCAGGAGAAGCAGGCTGAGGTGCAGTCCACGCCAGCCGTGCCCTCCAGTGCGGGTTTGTCTCCAGAACAGGTGGCTCAGCAGTACATAGTGCCCTGTATGAAGTTTTACGGCATTTGCGTTAAAGACAGCTTTCTGGGCCCTCGCTTGGGGGATAAAGTTCTGGAGGAGGTGGAGATTCTAAATCGCAGCGGGAAATTTCGAGGTGGCCATCTGGTGAGCCAAAAGAGCATACCCTCTATGAACATCCGTGGAGACCAGATAGCCTGGGTTGAAGGGAACGAACCGGGGTGCGAGAACATCGGCTGCCTCATGGCTCACATCGATGAGGCCATAATGCGCAGTGCTGCCAATGGACAGCTGGGAAATCGCGTCATAAACGGCCGCACCAAGGTGAGTTGTAGGTGATCAGGATTCAGGTCCTATGTGACCCTGTCTGTGAAAAAAGGCCAGATAGATAGCACAGGGACGTCTGTAAGATGTCTGCAAAACAAGCAGTTTTACATCCATTCTAAATTACAAACAGCAGACGTCTCAGAGACGTATTGCAGATGAGCAAACAATCAAAAATACGTTACGCGGATGTAAATGCAGACGTCAAATATACGTCTTACAGATGTATGTGTGCTCAAGTCTCAAATTCTAACTCTGAGATAACAAGCATCAAATTAGATTTTTACCGTTTAATTTCACTATTTGTTCTGTACATTATGTAAGATGATTTTATGTAGAAAACAGCAAAAAATGACTTTAGCTGGGTTTTCACAGGCAGGGTCACCTATTTGTGCTAACATTCTTCAAACTTTTTCAGTTCAGAAGTTGTATTCTTACTCGGTTTTTGTCTTGTTTCCAAACACAATTATCTAAATATCCTTAAAGCAAGGTATATTTTTCTGAAGAAGTAAAATGAATCAAAATGTAATAGATTTCACAAAAATAAAAGATATATATTGTTTTTCCCTTTGAATTGTTTTCTTACCCCATTGATAAACAGTAAAAAAGTAGAAAAAAATCTTTCCTTCTCAGGTGAATATATCTTGTGTTTAAGGGTTATTGTTTAGGAAAACAAAACAAAAAATATATAAATAACCTTTATATAAATAAAAGTAAAGGCACTGAGGGAGAACGTTCTTATAAGATCTCAGATCAGTGTTTTTCTAACCCATACACAAACATTCTTGTGTATTAAAAAGCCTCCATAGTCAGTAAGGGACAGATGCGGTTCACCAAATATTCCAATAATCAGCCTATTCCTCACCTTGGTTAAATGGAAATGTTTTTTAATGGACATTTCATGAAATTAAACCTTGAGTGTTTTTACTTAGATAAAATAATAATATTTTGAATTAGCCAAAGCAATTTTTATTGAAGTCTAAAAGTATGGTTATGACTTTGTGACACCATGAAGAGTTCAAAACTGTTTCCTTTGTTCAAGTTTCCTGGCACAGAGGATTAAAAATGTTTTATGGAGATTTATGTCAGCACATCGACCTGTACGCGCTCGCGTTCAGAATGTCGCAACAGGCTTGTCAGCTCATAAGAGCGTCAGAGTGAAACTGCCCCTATGACGCAGGTCTGGTTATTTGAGCTTGCCAGGTCAAACCTGCCCAGTGGTATGTTCTCCGCTATAATCTCCATGCGGTGGCGTTTACCAGACACAAATCAGACAGATGTATCTTCAATAGTTTAAGTAGCTGTATGTGACTTGTTTATTTGGGTTTACACACCCAATAGGCATTCCTGTTTGTAATCACAGTCTGTCCGTTTCTGTTTCTGTAAACTTGATCCAGATGACCTTCCTGTGAATCTTACAGTGGTATTGCTGTGTTGATGTCAGCATTCTGGTAAGAGTGAGTCAGAGTGGAATGGCTCTCTCCACAACTCAAAGAAATCTTCTGATGGTTGAGTTGAAACGGTCAGTCTGCTGTACCAAATGTTGCCCTTAATCTGCAGCACACTGCCTTAAATCCTTGCGTGTTTCGGCAGTTGGAGTGGAATGAAAGTATAGCCAGGGCTGTGCGTTGACTTTTTTTGCACATAGCACATTTGCACGTCTGTTATCATCTTTTAAAAAAACACAAGTGCAGGTCATCACATAAATAGACAAGTAACTGAAAAAGGACATTAACGTTATACAATTGGATAAATTAGGGCCATATAATTTTTTTGTTTTTAACAAATACAATTTTCAATGCTCTACTATACAGTCTGTCCATAAAAATAATGTATACTATAGTATTTACTGCAATAGACTGCGGTAAAATTCTCGTGTGCTATAGTATATTTGTACATTACTATAGTAAATAAAAAAGTGTACTATAGTGTTCTTTAATATTTCAAACTTGAATCAAGTTTGAAGGTTGAACCTTTTTCCGCGGCATGAAAATAACTCGTCAGGACTCTCGGGCAAGTCTCTTGTTGCGTCTCTGGTGCAGTTATTGTCCCCGATCACCCGCCTCTTTTGTTCTCGTCTTCCTCTCCTGTGCTTTATCAGACCCCTCGCTTTCTAGCTGGCCAAAATACTTTCCCGCTGTTGCCCTGGAAACAAGACGATGTAGCGTGTTGTGTACTGCGAGAGAGTGAGTGTGGGTGGGTGCATGTGGTCCGTTTTTAAACCAGGGCCGTTGCATAAGGACGTCACCCTGATACATGTAATTCAATCTCATATCTCAATATAATTCAACATATATAACAGAAACTCGTTGCAAAGAGAGACAAAAGCGCTGGCAAAGAGGATAAAAATAAAGAGGACAGTGAGTACCAGCGTTTAACTGCACCAGGCACATCGCAGTAGATTCTGCAGCAGACCTCACATGCCCCCCCCAGAGGACAGCATGTGCGCCGAGAGTAATGCGTTTGTACGAGACTCGCACGACAACCATCCGTACACAGCCAAAGAAAACATCACAAGAGAATCGCATAGACTAACAGAGCATTGTTGCATGTGATATTGACAGATATGGAAGGGATAATGCACATTCAGGTTGAGTGTAGAAGAAAGGGTATTTTGGGGGGTTAATGGACATAAAATGTTGGTTTAAGTTTCAATTTTATGTGAGAAAACGAGACTGACACAAAAGGCATGAAAAGAGCACTATGTAGGAGACAAAAATTAAAACGTGGATGTCTTTATTATGTTAGACTGTGTATTATTATAACTGCACAATGACCTGAATCAAGTATTTCACAGAGCCGTGTAATAAAGGCACGTAATAGACTTCTTTAAAGTGAGTAAACTAGAGTGAAATGAAGCAGACAAAGGGATCTAAAAATGAGGGAAGAGCTTCGCAGCGTTTATCTGCAGCAGATCTGACCTTAGGAGACGACACATGTCTCACATGACCTCCTTTATAGCACGTGAGCATGAGGAGAGTGCGTACCACACGCACACAGATTAAAAGCACTGGAGATTTGAAATAAACAAGGAAAGTGAAAATTCTGTCATTATTCACTTTCTTTTTAAACCAATATGATGATCATCACGGCAGGTACATTTTTGAAGAATATTCTGGCTACTCTTTTCCAGAAGGAATTTCAACAAAAGCACCATTGAAAGTAAATGTGACTTGGGCTCTATATATTTCAGTTTTCTGAAGTCAGATGACATTTTTTTATTGTGTCAAGTCTCAGAATCTAATGCATGAGTCTCATCCCACATCTGTTTTCTGCGCTCTTATGTGAAAATGCTCTAGAGCATATCGATGGAATGTATACTATTATTACACTGTAAGTCGCTTGGATAAAAGTATCTGACAAGTGCGTAAATGTAACTACACCGACCACTTTTCTGGTGCTTTTAATTCGTTTTAAAGCTTGACAGGCCCAGTTCTAATGTATTTGTATTTTATGCAAAAGAGTGGTCAGGATAATCTTCAAATAATTTATTTTATGGTTCACAAAAACAGGGTGAGTATATGGTGTCAAAATATTTACTTTTGGTGATCTTTTCCTTTAAGCTAAGTCTAGACAATGGCTCAGGCAAAATGGACGATTGGATTATACAGATGTACACAAGTGTAGAAAGGAAATGTAATGTTGGCATCTCTGTTTATTTGCTCTGCAGTGAACGAGCAGAATACAGTAATGCTGTAGATGAGTATAGAGTTACATACAGACTTTCGACTGGACATAATTTCTTCCATCAGACACACAAATGCATATTTGAGAAAGTATTTTTGAGAATGGGGTAGTGGAAAGATTTTAAAGTGAAAGTTAAAAATGACATCAATGTCTAATGCGAGAAAACGTAAACATGTAAACCTTCCCTCATTTCTATGTGAGTTTAGAGTATGTTTACCCTCTTATTCTGAAGAAATAGGAAGCAGATTTACAAACAACTGGTTTAGACCGTGTTCACACATGACTTCTTTTTTTAAGATGCTAGTCTGTTTTACATTATAATCCTATGGAGTAAATTGCATTTCTAGCGAGAAATTAGTATCGTAAAAAAGACGCTCTCGGTTTATAATTCAAATAGAATTCCGTCAGTGAAGTCCCGGCTCTACCTCCACGTGGTACTGACTGGTAACAAGCCCCCGACCAAAAGGCAAACCCAATCAACATCACAAAGAAGGTCACAATCTCAACATACAATGTGAGGACCCTTAAGGACTAGGGATGTGCTCTACAACTAATTTGACAGTCGTTTAAACGAAAGATTTGTAACCGTGTAGTCTAAAACTAAGAATGGCCCAGAAGGCGGTCCAAAAACTTTGCGTAGGGCCTATGTAATACATTTTAAAGACTAAAGAATGTAGGCTGTTAATTAGGGCTGGGCAAAAAAATCGAAAAATCGATTAATCGTTTTTTTAAACAAATCAATTCAATATCGATTCTCAAAAGCCGTGAATCGATTTTTTTTCTTTCATATTTACGCAAGCACTGAACATTCATTTACGTTAATGTTATTGCTACTACTATCCACTAGATGTCACTTTTCTTTTTACAACGGGTGGATGTTACAACAGGGAGTATCCTTCATTCATTGCTTAATTAACATGGGATCCGGGTGTGTCCTCGAATTTAACATCACCTTCATATAAAAGGCAGCGGTTCACATGATTGCAGCCTCTATTTACAGCTATTTTTGTGAAATTTTGTTTGTTATACTGCATCTTAAATTTAAAATAACTGTTCTGTTTCAATATACCCACGTGTTTTTAAAGTTTAATATATAGGTTTGTGGCTCTTCATTTCATTTTTTAATTCACCATTGTAATGTGATATTTACTGATCTTTTTTAGAAATATCTATATGATTTGTATTAAATCTATACCCAGATAGCAAGCAACCATTGAATCAATGTTAAAAAATTGTTAATTTGTCAATGTTAATTGCGTTGAATCAATATCACTTTTGCACCTGCAATTTATGTTGAAAAATTTTTGAAATTTCAACAAATCACAATTATTAGGGCCCGAGCACGGAGGAGCAAGCCACCGGCTTGCACCGCAGTGCAGAGCCCTATTGTTTCTGTGTTATTCTCCCTCTTTGATCGCTAATTTGAAGGCCTAAACATGCTCAAAAACTCACAATAACATGTACACGCATCAGACGTGGCGAAAATTTACTTCTGATAGGGGTTTCAAAATTAGGCGTTGCAAAATGGCTCGCTAGCGCCACCTAGAACTGCCCAGGCCACTACGCAAAACATACATGCACCAAATTTGGTGGGCTCATAGAACCGAATCATTAAGAAAAGTCTCTTGGAGCATATCTCTAAACCCAACGGGAAGTCCTTGATTTTTGATTTCCTGTGCAATTTTGTAATTTGTTTCAATTTCCAGTCGTCGTACTTTAACGAACTCCTCCTAGAGTTTTAATCCGATCAACATCATCTTCATGTCATTCTCATCTTAAGGCCTTTGCGAAGCTAAATTGCGGAGATCTTGACTTTTCGTGGGGGAACGTGACCCTGGCGGCCTGCCAAAGTTTGGCGTTCCGCCATGAACAGGAAGTTGTTGTAACTCAGGCCTACAATGTGCAACAGGCCCCAGACTTCACCCAGACTTCACACATTTGATAAAAGTCCTGGCCTGAAGACATCTACATGGTAATTTTCAGATACAGTTATAGCGCCACCTGCAGGAAACAGGAAGTGACATGTTTCAAACTGTGATTGACTCCTCATAGAGATTCGAACAGGTCAGCATCATATTTGGCCAGTATGATCTTCAGACCTTTGTGATGATACATTGAAAGATCCTAACTTTTCTCTGAGGGGCGTGTCCATGGTGGCCTGACAAAGTTTGATGTTTCGCCATGAAACAGGAAGCTATAGTAACTCAGGCACACAATGTCCGACCGGCCTCACACTTCATATGTTTGATAAGAGTCTTGGCCTGAACACATATCCATGTCAGTGTTCACTTATAGTCATAGCGCCACCAGCTGGCAATAGGAAATATGGCACGGAAAAATCTATAATCAGAATCAGAATCAGAATCAGAAGAGCTTTATTGCCAAGTGTGCTTGCACACACAAGGAATTTTCTTTGGTGTTGGAAGCTTCTAGTACAGACATTCAACACAATGACAATACAATAAAATACGATTTACAGTCTAAAAGATTCTAAATTGTGCATATATAAAATAAAGACTATTTTACAGAAAATGGGGGATAATAACATATAAGAGACATTGTACAGGGTAGTATATAGTAGAATAATGTAACTCCTTATATGCACGTTGCCCACTGTTCATGAGACCGACGGGTGGTGATGGCACAGGGTTGCGGTTGCACTTTTGCGCGAGGGCCCGATCATCGCTGCTTGCAGCTTTAATTTGTATTGTAACGCGGCATGATTTCAGCCTCTGAGCTCGAGGTCTGATGCTATTGGCCCCGCCCGGTTCGCTGTAAGCCCAAGCGCCAGTGTTGCCAGGGTCGCGGTTTTCCCGCACAATTGGGCTATTTTGAAAATGCAGTTGTGGGAAAAATTATGGAGCCGTGGGTTGCGGGGTTTTTGGGCTACTTTCATAATGTACTATGGCCGCCAAAATGTTTATTTATATTCTAAGGATAAATGTTAATTGATGAGATTCTTAATGTGTATTCATACTCAGATGAATGCCTGGCAACTCCAGGACCGGCCCGTTCTCGAAAGTGTGGGGAACTAGCGTCAGACAGGCAGGCTACAGTACAGGGAGGGACGCGGGAGCTCAGCTCAACCAAAGAGGAAAATATAGCGGTGGACAATGCATCCGAATTATGCTTTTACCAATGTTTCGTAAGGTGCATGTCACGTTGCACAATGAAAGAAATCACGCGTGAGTGTTCAACAGTTGATTCTTCCGGCTGCCAAATATCACGTTTGAGCAGCGCTATATGCAGTCTATAACAACTAAAACATTGACGTGCTTGTACACATTATACATATGCAATAAACTTAACCAAGCTTATTTCTTAAGCAAGTTTTTGCATGTCTTACGAAGAGAAAACACGTTTCTCGTCCATTTCCGTGCGTGGCCTCGAGCACACGTGGGATCTTTTCTAAAGGGACACTCCACCCAAAAATGAAAATTCTGTTATGGATTACTCACCCTCTAGTTGTTCCAAACCTGTATAAATGTCTTTGTTTGGTTGAGCACAAAGATATTTGGTAGAATGTTAGCAACTGAAAATTATTTTGCATCATTGACTACCATAGCAGAAAAAATAATAATGGTAGTCAAAGGTGACCCAGAATTGTTTGCTTTCCTAAATCCCCCAAAACATATTTTGAGTTCATCAGAACAAAAAATATATACAATACCTAGGAAACCATTCAGATAAGTAAATATAGCAATAGAAACGTCTTTTGGCAGTTGTTAACTTTGATTCGACACCGGAAAATAATTGGGCTAGTTTTCATTCCCTTTGGGCCGGTTTTGAGGGGTCATTGGGCTGCTTTCAGGAAGCTAGTTAGCAAGATCCCTGTGACCAGCAGCAATGACAAGGTATGCTAACGTTTACATGATGACTAGCTAGAATTCTATATAATCTAGTTCAGTGATGAGATGGGACTATTTTGTATTTAAATACCTTTGAAAAAAATTAATTGTATTTTGTATTTAAATGTGTTTAATCTTAGTATTTTTGTATTTTCAAACTGAAATACTTTTTGCCAATCAACCTCCTTATAAGACTGCATGGATGGGCAGTGTATTCAAATACATCCATTTGAAATACAAAATACTATTATTTTGTAATAGTATTTTGAATTTAAATGCATTGAATCTAGTGGTTTTTATTTATTTATTTGTGTATAGCCTAGTTAATTCAAGAAATCAGCATTCTAAATTGGTTGATTGGCAAAAAGTATTTTGTATTTTGAAAATACAAAAATACAAAGACTTATTTTAGAATGTTAAGTTCTACTTCTGTAGTTATTTTGGTGAAAGTGACTCAAAAGTAATACAGGAGTCATGTAACGTATTACAATTCTGAGACAGTAATATTGTAAGGTAAGGGATTATTTTTAAATAACAGTAACAAGTAATCTGTAATGTATTAAAGTTTGGAAGTAACTTGGACAACACTGGTCTTTGGCGGGAGAAGCAGCGCTCACGGAGCTGAAAGGGTTCAAATGAATGCGTTTGGCGCTAAATAAAGATATATCGGCAAAATAATCAACATAACTTTCCCTGAGTGCGTGTGATGTGTGCAGCTCAGTTATGTAGACGTGCTGCTCAATTTAGACATAGACAATTTAGAAATAGTCTAATGTTTTTAATAGTTTATTATGTCTCGCGGTCCGGATGGATTGAAGGATAAGCTGGGTGAAAACCTGTCACCCGGTGGTAACTGGACTGTTGCTTGTCAGGGGCAGGGCATGCGTCTTTTCTGTACTTAGACTCGGTGCAGGAGAGCGAATGTTGCCATTTTCACCACTCTGGGAGCGTTTAAGTGTTTAAAAATGTCAATATTTTTATCTAAATTTCAGGTGGTTGACGCGACATATTTTCCCACACACGCTCTCTGTCCGCTGGTGGGAGTGTGCTTACCTGTAGATGTGTGCGCACGTGTCTCAGAGGGGAACTGTAAAGCGACCATGTAGAAATAGAAATGACATGCCTATGCTGCCATGTAATTAAGATAAATAACATAATGCTATTTAGCTTGTTTAATACGAGAACAAGGCATATCCTTGATGTCCATCGCAGCCAAGGTCTACAACCGCATACTCTTCAACCGAATACGAGAACCGATCAATGCAATTCTCAGGAAGAACCAAGCAGGCTTCCGAACAGGCCGAAACTACACCCAGCAGATCCATATACTGAGAAGAATAATAGAAGGCGCCTATACTCAGAACTAGGGATGGGCGATATTATATCGTTTGCGATATACCGGTAGAAATTCCCCACACGATAGGAATTAGTCTTCCCGCGATATAAACGATAAATTCTAGTTGATGACGTCATCCCCTCTCTTTGTAGATATCTTTGTGAGACCCATTCACAGCTCACATGTGAAGTGAAAACGGGTATAGCGGAGGGCGGACGTGAAGCTGAGAAAGAGTTTGCACTAAAGCTCTAAATCTCGTTTAGGTTGGCACTGTAGATGCGTCCGAGTTAATGTTTAGTTTCACTTTCGTTTTATTTAATTCGTTTGTTAAGTATTCGTTGATAGTCATAATGCGTTACACCACAACATTTAGTTTGGCTAAAAGTATTTATTTAAACATTCGTTAGATGTTATGTGCGCGTGCGCAAATAGTTTAGTATGATTTCTTGCTTGTTATATACAGGATGAACGGAGCGTCCCGTGCGCAGCTCGCGCCCACATGTGCTTTCATAGCGACACAGCGCGCACAGCACTGCTGCCTGTTTACATACGGTACACATGCGAGTTTGTATTACGTTATTTTAAATACGTTTATGAGCGTATAAAAGCATGGATTATTTAATTAGATTTCTTTTACCCGCATTTTTCTGTTCTCTTTCTGTAGCGCGAGTCATAGACAGATTCAGTGTATGTTGCTGTGAGAAGAGAAGGTTCACACAGTTCAAGAGAGAGTGATTGACAGCGTGATGCGATCGATTGTTTCCACCCAACAATAGAATATATACAGTTTTAGGTGTGACATGATGTGTTTATTGAGCTTTAGTTCATTTAACTTTTCTTTACTACAACCTTTTGAAGTCGAATCTCACTATTACATTTTATATTTACAAAAACACTGTAGGTATATTTTAGGAGCTGTTTGATTTGGGGTAAGTTTTACTTTTTGATAATATTTGTTTTTCTGAGGGTCTAGACTACATGCAGCTACTATCACTTGACGCAAAAAACAGCGGTGGATGACATTATGGATATATCGTCATTTTTATCGTTATCGCAAGAAATACCAGGAATTATCGTGATAAAGTTTTAGGGCCATATCGCCCATCCCTACTCAGAACATACCACTATTCATATCGTTCATTGACTTTAAGAAGGCGTTCGACTCAATCGATAGGGAAATGATGTTTGCCATTATGCGACATTATGGAATACAAAAGAGGATCGGTGATGGGATCAAAGTATTGTACGACAAGTCAACAAGTAAAGTTTTCTTAGAAGGCCTACTATCAGAAGCATTTGAAATCACAACTGGAGTTCTCCAAGGTGATGTACTAGCCCCGTTCTTATTCATAATCGTGATTGACTATATTTTTCTAGATTATCCGAAAACGGATATCTCACGCACAAGGCCAAAAAAGTGCAAAAGCTACCATGTCACAAGAAGTCAAACAAAGACGAAAGAACCTGAACAAGAAAGAAAAGTCAATGATTTAGCCTTCGCGGATGACATAGCTCTTCTAGAGAGCGACGCGAGTGCAAGAACAACTAGACGCTCTCATACGAAACGCCGCAAAAGTTGGGTTAGAAATAAATATAGAAAAGACTGTACAAATGCATCTCAACCAACCAAGCGCACCAAACCTGACTATAAACGGCCAAAACCTTGCTGTGGTTTCGGAATTCAAATATCTAGGATCCACTGAAAATGACATCAAAGCAAGAATTGGGCTGGCATGGACAGCCTTTGACTTGCTTAGACCCATACTTAGATCACCAATAGTAAAAATAAAAATAGACTTGTTTAGAACAGCATGTATCTCAATCCTGTTGTACGGATGTGAGACGTGGACCCTCACAGAAGCTCTCTACGAAGACCTGGATATCTTTGCAAGAAAATGTTATCGGATCATGCTAGGTCTAAACCAATCTGAGAGTCACATGACAAATGAGGAGCTATACAGGAGAACAGGGCAAAAGACAATTAGAAGCACCATCCGGGAGCGGCAACTCAGATTCACCGGACACAGTCTTCGCATGGACGTCGAAGAACCAGCAAGGATTTACGTTCTCTACAAATCGAGTGTAAGGGACAAAAATCGAAGAGGAGCACTGCGGTCAATATATCGCGATCAGATAACAAAATATCTTAGGAAATATGAGGACGACGAGGAGACTGATCTTTCTATCGATGGAATAACCGATCTTGCAGCTTCGAAAGACGAGTGGGAATTTCGAGTTGATCCGACCAAAGTTGCCGTGCCCAAAAAGCGCGCACGATGATGATGAGAATTCCATTACGCTGCCTATCTCTCTAAGCTGCCTTCGTGCACAAATGTTATCTTTGAACATTGCCGGCTGCTATTTGTAACAATGCTGCAAGCGTTTTTTTACTTTAAAAAGTGCCATTGTCAACTTTTTCTTGTCAAAAAAAGTAGTCAAATGTGAACGTAGCCTTACTAACCTTTCTGACCTTTTATTGACTATCCTCAGAAAAAATTAAGAGACCATTGCAAATTTGCATTTAGTCAGCATTTCTAGATGTATTGTGGTCATTCCAGTCCAGTGCTTGTTGAATTTCAACAAAATCAAACCTCAGGAGTGACATAAATTCATCCAACAGCAATGTGAAAGACTGACAGCATGACAAGACACATGAAAACTGTGATAACCAGGTTATCACATAAAAATATATTTTGAACTTTTCCTAAGTACTTGTACAAATATTACTGTTGTATTACTTAGAAGTGAATATGAACTTGTTTTCTTTGCAGTATTTGAGGTCTGAAAAAATACAGAACATATTTTCTGTTATTTTGAACTGTTTCTCCAGTTTTCATTTTCTGAAAATAAATGCAAATAGAAACTATATTTTTATTTATAATTTGGAAGAAATGTTGTTAGTAGTTCACAGAATGAAACATAAATGATCAGTTTACTTTTAAATCATTTTGAAATCGTCTCATATTTTTTTTCCGCGGCTGTATTCTTAAAAGCAGGTATATATGCATCATAGCTATTGAGATATACATAAGTCCTGCATTCTCTCAGTACGATTATAAAAAAATAATGAAAATACTGAAGAGGTTAATGTTTTTGTTGATTTTTTTTAGTAATTCTGCTCAGAAATTGAATTAACTGAAAAGGGTCTTCTGACTTGTATTGCATTTTCACTCTTATCTTATTGTAAACTTTAAGACTTGATGAATAAATTACGTACTAGTCCATAGTAAGTAAAATCCAGCATAATAAGTATTTATCTCAAGTGCTTCCAGAAGAAAATGTCAAGGAGTCAATTAAATCTTAATATATGTGGATTATGCTTATTACATGAATACAGAAATATTCTAATAGCTGTGAAACATGTAAATGTATTTTCCGGGAATAAAGCATTAAGGCTTAGTTAACCAAAAAAACCAACAACAATTAATATTTATTCATCCTCATGTTGTTTAAACCCCCATGTCTTTCTTTGTTGTTGAGAACCTAAATGCAGAATTCCTTAATCTGTGAATCGTCTTGTTGTCATTCTGAACGCGTTGCTCTGCCTCCGATGCACCAGACTGTGCGCCTGTCCTTATCCTACCCTGATGTCCTACTTATCAACTGCTGTCTCATCATCAGGTTTACACACTGCTTTATCTGCAGCACAGCCTGTGCTCCATATCTACCTGAATATAATGACATGAAAGGAAGTTACATGATCAAAACAATATTATTGTTTGAAGAAGCGGTTACATGATAAGAGTAAGACAATGGCATGCATAATCAAAGGACTTACTAAATGTCTCACACAAATTTTTTATAGCATTATTACTTCACTTCCAGAATGTTTTCACAGAACTAATAAAATCATCACAACATCACAAGAATTCCATCTGTTTTTTTTCCGACAACACTAAGCCATGACTCGCATATCCCAAGTCATTCGTTTATCTGCATATTTAAGCCCAGCCCACTGCAGCACATGATAAGGCGGTTAACTTCATTTCAGTTTGGGAAGAGTTATATATTCAGCTTCTGACAGAGAACGTCTGAATGTTTTCCATTGCATTCCTTTATGTTACTACTACACTACAGTGCTGAGTTTCTAAAATTGAGATTGACACTGCATTTTGGCATATTTTATCCAAAGCATCCAGTGTATTAAATTCGTTCAGGCATTCCTCGCAGTCAAACCCATGACATTGGTGTTGTCTGTTGGTGTCTGATGTTCTTTTACAGATCACCACAATGTTGATAAAACCATGGACCATGTCCATATCTTGTCAGCTAAGCCTTGTTTAACATTGATTGTGGGTTTTCTACGTTTGTGTATGTTTGTTTGGACATCTACCAAAGTGGTATTGACCGCTTTTTTTTGCACAAATGTCACCAGAAGTTTGTTTCATTTCGTGAAAGGTCACAGGGTTTTTTTCTGGGGGAAATCCTTTAGACGGTGAAGAACCAAGACCAAATTAAAGGTTATTTTAAAAAAACTGTAGCTTTTGGAAATAGCTTATATTTAGCTAGTAAACCAGTTAACACTTAACGATAAGGCTGTATTTGTTAAAGGGACAGTTCACCCCAAAATAAAAATTCTGTCATTATTAACTCACCCTGAAGTTGTTCCAAAGCAATAGAAATATCGTTGTTCTGTTAAACACATAAGAAGATATTTGGAAGAATGTTGGAAACCAATCAGTTCTGGGGCACCATTGACTACCATAGTAGTTTTTCTTCCTACTATGAAAGTCATTAGTGCCCCAGAACGGTTTGGTTACAAACGTTCCAGCACAACAACAAAATTTATATTGGTTTGTAACAACCTCTGTGTGAGTAAATGAAGACAGAATTTTAATTTTTGGGTGAACTGTTCCTTTAACATTAGTAAATACATAAATAATTGTTTTAACATTTACTAACATTAACAAGGATTAATGTGGCTCAGTATTTGTTCATGTTAGTTAATGCATCTACTAATGTTAACAGTTACAGCCCAACGTATCTTTTTTAATAAAAAAAGTTATGAGTGTTCAAATAAATAGATTTTGAAATTTTTGTAAAACTTGCCTGTTTGTAAGTTACCGGAAATAGAGGAGCAAAAAATAACACTTGTATTGAGCTGTTCCACTTTATTTTAGGAATGTAACAATAGCAAAATCTCACTGTACGATAAAACCTCGGTATAAAGTCTGCGCGGTATGACATTTATCGCAATTTTGCTATTGCGATAACATGATATCGATAATATTGTTACATCCCTACTATATTTGGACAATCTCTACTCTGTTTTATCTGTTTAATCGGGAGGTCATATTTGTTTTTAATGAACTACTTAGTCTGCCAGCAGGGGTCATGTGATCAGCTCAAGGGCCGGTCAGTGCAAGTCTATGACCGCGGGTTTGTTTTGCAGGGGTCATCTGTTTATGAACTATGTCTTAAACAGACATTTGAACATTTAGTTGAACATTTAATTTGTTTACTTAAATATTCGTTTTTGATTCGCGTGAACTATTATTACAGATTAACAGATTATATGTCGTTATAAAAGAACATAGGGGTTTTTGGAATAGTATGTGAACCCTGTTGAGAATACCAGAAGCTGTTGGCGATCTGGGCTGTGAAAATGAGGCGGGCCGAACGTGCCGCTTCCTCTATCTGTCCACGTGACGCACGTTGTGTTATCCGCGATACTGTACTGCAGTGATAAACGCTGAGATAACGGCTCGGGAGGTGGCGTGTTCTCTCCTGGGCTTGATAAAGTGCTGACCGTATCACAGACGAAAGACCCAGATGGCTCGCATTCCTGCTGAAACAGACTCATCAGCATGTTCCCCGTCATCTGGCAGCTGTCGTGCCAAAACCGAAATGACACAAGCTGGATTCGAACTGGCGTCACCCACATGGGCACGGCAGCTCGACGTGTGAGAGCATGTGTGCCAGACTGTATCGCCATGGCAACAAATACAGCTGCAAAGTCAAACACACCACTAAACTCTTGAAGTCTGAAAGGTGAAGCGGCACGGCAACAGCCGGATTAATTTGACCGGATTCTGTTAAGAACAAAGTCAATAATGACGAATGAAGATTTTGGCAAAGACAATTAAAGATTTTCATTGTGCCATTTTTAGAAATGTGATATTCATTTTTTGAGCTGGGTGAGACAGGAATGTGGTCATAAGCCCTTATAAACTGCTCTGTCATAGAGAGATAATGGCAGTTTATGAGTTGTGAGGCATTATGGCCGCTTTGTGTGTAGACACACCAAAAAGCACATGCTATTTTAAAGCATCAGTGTGCGTGCACTTTGGCAGGTGCCAGTGTGAAAAAGCTTCGTCATTCTGACAGCATAGCATGCGACAAATCTCTTAAAGGGCCAGCAAGCTAAATGAAAAGAACTTCTAGTAGTGTTGTACAGCAGTTGACAGTAAACATTACATTAGATTATCAGAAGCTTATAAACAATGACCACATACTTCATACAGACTTTACTGAAACTAAAATTATATTACAGTATTACCCAAAACTGATGTCCCAACACAATCTCACGGGAATGAGTAACTTTGTATGTTTTAGTACGATTTGCTTTCGCACCAGTGACATTAGGTTTAGGGGTGGGGTTAGGGGAGGGGCTTTTTTCTAATAAACATATATTTTTGTATGACACATCATACGAATTAGCCAACTCCCATGAGATCAGGTTGGTTGTTCACCCTAATTGACATCTTTGCCCTTTATTCAAACATATTATATTGTTGTTTTAAATATGTTGTTATGTGTGCACGTTTTGTAATCTGAATTTCAGCATTAGGACGCATTTAAGGAGGCTTGGCAAAAAACACACAACACATGCACAATGTTTATAGAATCCAAGCCCAGGAGAATGACTACTATGGTCAAAAACAAAAGAGGATGAACAAAATATCAATAACTGAAAATAGTACTTAGTATATGCTTTACATGTGAGCTTTTTGTTTTTGTATGCATTTATGTATATATATTAGAAGAATAAACCTAGGGCTGTCAAACGATTAATCGCGATTAATCGCTTCTAGAATAAAAGTTTGTGTTTGCATAATATATGAAGAGTTTGGTTCCAAAATGAGATGTTTTCAAAAATCATGTTTTTTTATTGTGCATTCCAATTAATATCAATCACACTGCAGTTGGTTTGTTTTGATTTAAGCCATAATAACTAAAAAATATACAGCTACCTAACACGATAAAACAATAAAAACATGATAACATAATAAAAAACATGATTTAAAAAAATGCATTATAAATGCATCTAAATATTTCCTAAATATATATACATGTATGTGCATGTTTTTGTGTTAATAAATACAAAATTAATATCCACAGTACACAGACATATATTATGTAAACACAAAATTGGATTCTGGATGCGATTAATCGTGATTAATCGTTTGACAGCCCTAAATAAAATCCATATTCCCTGGTGTACTGTATTTTGCCCTTTTGCTAAATTACACAGTAAATACCTTACACAGTAAATTAAATTACACCCTAAATAAAAACTACAGTAAAACCTTAACCAAGTTTCATTTTTTTCTTTATTTTGATGCATTATTTTATTTGATCAGTTCTGAAATCCTGTTAAATGCATTCACAGTGGCCTTCTCTTCAGACCAAAGCTTTTCTTAGCACTCTGAAGGATAAAACTAATGAAGGACGAAAACAAACAAAGAAATTCTTTCAGATGTAGATGTCATAGGTCATGTGTTTCTCAATGCACCTCTTTTTTCTACCAGGCCATGGTGGCGTGTTACCCCGGCAACGGAACAGGATACGTGAGGCATGTGGACAATCCCAACGGCGACGGGCGATGCATAACCTGCATCTACTACCTGAACAAGGACTGGGACGTTAAGGTGTGACGTCACGCTTTCATTGTTCTGTGATTGGTCGGGCATGATGTAATTTAGCAACATCACATAAGAGTGCTGAATATCAGCCGTGATGATATTCAGTATAAAGGCATGATGGAACATGCCTTGTCCAATCAGATTAGAGGATGTACTGTACATGCGGAAACCAAACATTTTATGCTTTTATTTTTGTTTTACAGGTTCATGGAGGTTTATTGCAGCTCTACCCCGAGGGGCGTAATGTTGTGGCTAACATCGAGCCTTTTTTTGACCGGCTGCTCATTTTCTGGTCGGACCGGCGAAACCCACATGAGGTCAAACCAGCTTTTGCCACACGGTGAGATTTCTACAGCTTTTGAGTATTTAAAGCTCACGGTGCAGTTATGTAGGTCTATATTTAAAATGGTGCCAAAAGTCATTTGCTGCAGTGCTTTAAATTCTTCTTCTCTTGGCTTTAGGTCGTGAGCATACACATTTCCTCTACCCACGTCTCCTCATAACCTCTCATCTATTACACCTCCATCAGTCCAAACACACACACACATACAGTATGCTTTTGCACTCATGTCTCCCCTACATAATGTCCACCACCTTTGTTCTCACAGCAATATAAACACTATTAAGGTTTTGATCCTGCCCTATAAATGCCACACCTGCAGTTGGTCTTCCTCAGGAAGGGTCTCTGTGATGAAATGACACTTTAAACCTTCTATTTTTGGACATCCTCGCTCATTAAAGAAAAACAAAAGAATTCTACGTTTACATTATGTTTTACATTACATTCTGCATTTAGAATGAGGGTGGGTGCATTTCAAGCCCCACAGCTGGGGGCAAGGCGGGGCACAGGAAGTACGTGCTTCCTGAATGTGAGTGCCTGTCGTGGTTGCCGGTGGCGTGCCGGGACTAGAGACGCAGGAATAAACAAATGAGCTGAGCCTCTTTACTCAAAATATTTTACTTTACTTACATAAACTGTAAATTATTGCATATTGCGTTTTTCGTCAACATCGTGCTGCCCTATTTGTTATTCTTACAAAGGTAGTTTGGTAGTGTTAGATGCTGAAGTATTGTCTCAAATATCTTTTACTAAGCCAAAGGTAGCTGTTACAGGTGCAGGTGTGCAACAAGGGTCACAGAACCCAAACTCCTAAACTGGTAGTGAGTCAACCATTTTATCTCTCAACTGATTTTAATTTGTGTTTTCCAACAGCTACGCTATCACCGTTTGGTACTTCGACTCAAAAGAACGAGCAGAAGCTATAGAAAAATACAGACTTGGTGAGTTTTGTCCCAGTAAAAACTAGGGGTGGAACGGTTCACAAAATCCACGGTTCGGTTCGTATTACGGTTCTGTGGTCACGGTTTTCAGTATACATGCAGTAGTTAATGTTAATTCTCTTTTAACACTCCAGAAATACCATACACCAGCACAAAATATATAGCCTTATAATAAAAAATAAGTTATTATTAAGGTCATGTCATGTAATCAAAAAACTGAAAGAATGAGGCAACTAGATTTTAGACAGACACATTGTGACACTGACAATCATAAATTAAACCTATAGGTGAGATTCCGATACAGCAAGGGGAGGAGATGTTGTTAATTTCAACAGGCTTTTCATTTATTTGTAAAAAAGGTTTACAACTGTTGGCCTTAAATTCTAGCTGAGAATACATTTAGTTTAAGTGGTAGGGGAAAAGGAGACGGGATGTTTGAGGACAATATGCGCTATACATGTGCTTGCGCTTTTAGCGTGACCTGCGACGCCGCGTGG
Organism: Triplophysa rosa; assembly: GCF_024868665.1. NCBI lineage: Eukaryota > Metazoa > Chordata > Actinopteri > Cypriniformes > Nemacheilidae > Triplophysa > Triplophysa rosa. The sequence goes on along the minus strand of NC_079903.1, from coordinate 8,547,574 downwards.
ACCACATGACAGTGCCGCGAGAGTGATTCGTCAGTAGATGGCTCCGGGTGGCTCCCGGTGCTGTGATGTTGTGGGCCGATCAGCCTGCGCATCACCGCATGAAGTCCAAAAAGCCTAACTGTAAGCAGAGAGTATTAGTCAATGCATTGAAGAAAACGGCGACCATGGATGTAAAGAAACGAGGTTCAACCAACAAGCAACCATATTTTTTTTAATAAGCCCAGCAACCTGCGACTCATGATTTTTAACGCGACTTTAATGTAGTATAAGCGGAAATGTCAACTATGCTACTAACGTTCGCCTCTGTCTGTGCCAAATGGGAAAAAGCATGTCGCGCTGCGTATGACTGGACCGAAGAATACACGCGTGTCTCGAACCGTGACAAGTGAATTGAACGGTACTGAGTTTTTTTCATGAACCGTTCCATCCCTAGGAAAAACTGATCAGTAAAGAGTTATATATGATTTGGAATAGTAACAGAAGATGCACCGATACAAAATTTCTCCACCGATAGCTATAGCCGATTATTCAGAGTGATATCTGCATATACCGATTCTGAAGATTAAATGAATATTTCTTAACTTTCTGAGTGTTATTAATTCATATAATGACTATTATTATTGACCATCAAACTGGTGATGTTTCTTAACATTTTCTATACAGAGCACACATTTATTGCATTTTCCTGTCCTCTTTTGATTGACAGGACATGTCGGCCCTGATCATTGGCTGTTTTCCTTTTATCAGTCGATACGATACCGATTTACATTTACATTTAGTCATTTAGCAGACGCTTTTATCCAAAGCGACTTACATAGAGTTCACAGAGCAATAAGCGATAAGTCATACAGTGTTATTCGGATTGTTGGCCGTTGGATCGGTGCATCTCAAATAGTATCCAAAATTGTTACATACTTTAAGATTCCCAAAAAGCTGAATTTTTAGTTGTGCTGTACTTTTACTGAAGACATTACTTTTATCCATCTTGAAAAAATGATATTTTTTTCTCTCTCGTCCTTTTAGCTACAGGACAAAAAGGAGTGAAGGTGCCTGTCACACAGAGCAACAGGACTTGAATAACAGCCAGCCAAACTCAGAAACTGTACTGTTCTTGTGTTCTCCAACACACGCCGCTGCATGATTGGCCGTTGCAAGAAGATGCAAGAAGCCTGAGAACCATAGCTGGCCTCAAAACAGCCAACCGGAGACTTGTGATTTGATGGATCCTCTGAGTGTACACAAGATTGTTTATGAATGAAGACCTCTAACTAATCTCACTCCAGCCTGAGGTGGTCACGGCTCTAAACGGCTGATGGGAATTCCAGACTTTCATCATCCCGTGGAACGTCAGTTGAAGAAAAGTCGCAGTTTTAAAATGGACCCTAGTTTTGAATAATTACAGTTTTTTTCCACGATTAGTTCTAATAATTAATCAAATCTGTAAGCCCGCCCTTCTTTTCCCAACCGTGCATCCCTGTGTGTGAATGGGTTTCATGAACCTTTCAGGTGGCCTTTGCACTTGCTCCGATCGACAGGAAATGAGGGTGTGAGACCAGCGGACGTGTCATATCCTGTTCAACTCCATGAATGTGTTGCTCGCTAAAAGTTCTGACTCTTAGCAAAGCTACAGCACTGAGAGAAAATAACATCGTACAGCAATGCATTGCCGTTGCTATGATTGACTGTTTTAGGCTTGAGCGTTAGGGAACGTTTAAGGGTGAATTAACTAAAAAATTCAATGACGCGCTTGAATAGTGTTGCATTTGCTTTGTTTTAACAATTATGCAAATGTGGTAATGCCACAAGCCTGCCCACAAAAGTGTGGAAGCCAATACGCACGCTACAGTTGGCTAGCCTTCAGTTCAGTCTTTTATCCACCATTCCAATCCATCAACGTCAGTTTAACGTCAATAAGATGTTGGACTCACTCCAACATTCACAACGTTGGAGATATTACCGATTGGTTGGAAATGGAAATCAAGTTGCATTTAGCAGACAACTAAATGACTTCATGTCAAGTTGTCCAGTATTCTGCGCCACGTGTTGCTATTAGACATTTTCCTGATGTTGCCTTGACGTTGAAGTGAGGTTGCCTGATCTCTCAACCTATATTTAACCAAATATCAACGTCTTAACGTATAAAGTTGACCTGCTGGGCTAAATTGCCTCTCCGAAAATGTCTACACAGCCTGACTGAATATTTGCCAAGTTATGCTTTTCTCCATCATTTAACGAACGATCGCTCTAATGATCACTTGTTTTAAACATGCATGAAACGGGGATATCCCACGTTTGGTTAGTTTGTAAATAAGACGGAAGGTTATGTTTAAAAGAACGTACTGAAGTGGCCCATCCTCAATTCATAACATGGCAAAACAGGGTGTTTGTGACCTTTTCTAATCTTTGTACGTATGTGTAGTAGTGAAAGATGACATCTTTGCATCTCTTCATGGCTTGGCCTTGCCTGTGACAGTGTTTCGGTATATTAGATCCCTCTCTCACACACAGTTTAAATACTGCTGCGCGCTAGCTCGGCTAGCTAATGTTTCATTGTGTATAGGGATGCACTTAACTGAATCACTTTGAAAACAAAGAGCTGACAATCTCATTCTCGCCTCAGTGAGGTCCTACACAGCAAAATAAAACTACGATGAGGCTCTCTACAAATGATGGCGACGTTTGGAAACGATGGCACCCTCGCTTTACCAGGTGTCCACGTGCACTACATTCGGCTGTGTTCGGAATGGAATACTAGCATACTGCACAGTGCACGGTAGATCCTGCATAGTGGTTTTATAGGAACACACGCATGTGACATGATGATAAGCATTTTAAATAGACTGACATTAGTTCCAATTCATCACACTGGAAATGGAAAGTCAAGCGCAATGCATTGTGGGATACAATATTTCCCACAGTGTGCTCTTCTGTATACTCCACATTTTGGGAAATGTAGTTGCATCCATAAAACGGCATATTATGCACAATGTACATACTTTTTACAGCAAATATAGTAAAAATAGTATGGTAGTATGCTTTTCCGAACACAGCCACAGTCTGAAAACTGGGAGCCTCATAATAGAAGAAATATGCAAAGAAACAGCACAGATCAGGACACAACATTTTTTTTAAACCAGGGAAGCAACTGGACCTTTTTTTCTCACAGCATACTATGTGAGAGTATTGAGCTGACCTGTGTGAGAGTATTGAGCTGACCTGTGCTGTGTTTGAGTGCCACTGGCAGCCAGAGGAAGTAATGCACTTTATTATATTGAATGCGTGAAATTTGAATGAGCGAGTGAATCTAGCTCATGCTTAGTGCTGTTTAACAGCATGAGACTTAAATCAACTGAGAACAAAAAAGATGTTTGCTTAACCTTTCTGAGTTTTACAGTATTTAATTAAAATGTGTTGGATTTTGTAAAGCTGACCTCTGTGTTCTTATTCTCTTTCACTTATTTAGACTTAAGTATTTATTGTCATTCTCAGGAAATTGTGTTATTTGTGAAAGAAAATGATTTACAAATGGGGGTCATCTATTAAACTATTACCCAAACCTAATTTTGGTTCTCAAAGCAAAAACAGTGATTTGATGTTCTGTTAATGTTAGACCTAAATCTGTTACAACCTTACAAACATTTTGATAAGTTAACTGAATAAAATCTGGTAGTATCACAGTTTTCTTTCTTGTTATAAATAATATTATTGTAATATTATGCAAAGTACATTTAACATGTTTCAGCGTTCAAGTTCTATTAAAAGTGATTTAAAAATAAAATATACAAGATTTAGGAGCACTTTCTCATTATATATGATTGTTTTCCACATTTTAGAATAAAAGTATAAGCTCAAAACAAAAATTTCTCAAATATAGTATAACTTTGAGAATATTGTTGTCTAAAATAACCCAAAGTCAATCAAAACTGTCGAATATTTGACCATATTCATTGTAAACACACTTTTATAAAAATGTTCTCTTGACTTTTTATGAATCTATTCTGGGCTTGTATTAGCTTATCATCTACTTCAAAAACATTTTAAATAAAGTTTTAGTGTTGCAATGAATGAAAATTTAAAAAAATATGAATTTATCTACATGATAGATTTAAAATTTTAATATTTTCATTGACAGATCATTTTTATTATCATATGAAACATTTTAGCCGGATGACCCAGCTTTTCATCAGTAGTGTATATAAGTCAATCAGCAGTAAATGATGAGGACACATGACACACATCTGGCACAGGTTTCTAGGAATGACACATTTGTTTGTCTCTTCACTTAAATAAGTGTAAACAAACAACAACTTATCACAACTCATTACACTGAACATACCAGTTAACCTATTGATGGAGTGATAATATTGACAAAGAGTTTTGATTGATCTCACAATGGTAGGTGTTTGTATTTTGAAAAAAAGAGGCTGGTCCCTGATCAGTGTATTTTCAAGATGGAGGGGAGATATTAGTCTTGGAATGTGTCGACAAACAGGAAGTGTTTTTCCTTATCCAGTCTAAATACTGAGAGAGAGGAAGGCCCTGGCCATTTATCTTATCAACTGTATCAACAAAATTTACCATATATCTGGAGAGACATTAACTGAAATTAATAGAAAACATCTCTGAAATATCACCAGGTCTTCACAGAAACACAATACACTAGCAGTCCAAAGATTTGAATACAACAGTACTGTTAAATAATTTATTGAATATGTATAATAAACGAAATTGTAAATAACACAATTTGAATAATGATATGTGTGAAGAGACCGAAATCAATCATGTGTTTATTAAGGAATATTTTCCCATTATTTATTAATTTGACAAAATTACAGCTTGACAAAAATAAAAACAGATTTTCTTCACACATCCCATGTCATTTCAAGCATTTTCTGGGGACAAAGTTTTGGTGGAAACTGGAGATATTAAAGAATGTATTAATCTTTAAACATTGATTTCTATTTTCGTGCAATTATTGCAATTAACTTGTTTCATAGATTAATTATTTTTGTAGTAAGTCTGTATATCAATAACATATACTGTATACTGTGCATCAAATCAGAAACACAAAATGAATATCTTATTTTTCATATTTCATACAATTTTCATAGTCTTCATGAAGGGACAATATAGGGTGAGGTTCAGATCTTATTATTTACATCAAAGGGGACTCTCTCTTTAAAATATTCCTCACATACATACAGTACATACACGCACACACACACACACACACACACACACACACACACACGCGCGCGCGCGCGCACGCACGCACGCACGCACGCACGCACACACACACACAGTCCGTCTTTCCTGTAACCCCCTCCCTCCTCTCCTTGCTTCTCACGCTATATGACCATCAGGTTACTCAGGCGTGGCGACACACAATCCCACAGGATCACATCAAAAGTGAGAGAGAGGCCACCGGAAGGGGGCAACACGCACACAGTATGTACTAAACAACTAATACCTAATCCATTTAAATCATAGTTTCCTCATGTTTTATTAGTTTACTGTTGAAGATTAGCATATTTCTATAAAAAATAAGTGATAACCATAAGTTGTTCTCTAAAATGTGCTTAATTCCATTGTACTGTATATGGGGAAGTAATAATACAACAAGGTTATTCTTTTAGTGGAAAGTGGTGTTCCTCTGCTTTGCAACTATTGAAATTAATAATAAACAATAATAACAAACAAACAATAAATGATAAAACACTGGGATGTTTGGGTATTCTGTAGAGGCTACTCTTTGATACAGTGAAAAAAATGTGCAATAAAAGTTTCATATTTGAAAACGCGTTTATGTATTTTAAAATCCATCTTTGATTGGGTTTGAAAGATTTCATGCAACAAAGTATGCATTTTGCCACCATGTCTCAGAGTTGCAACAACAGATAGACTTTAATTAAATGATTAAAAAAATACATGTTTTATTTTGTTATAAGTTGTGCCCCACCTTCATATCTGTGGTTTTACAATAATGGATGTCATTACTACCTTTAAATGTAGTTATGCATTTATTGCATTCTTTATGAGTTAATTTTGTTAAATTATTTATTCATTATTTTCGACATGTCTGACAATTTCATGTGTCACACTTTGGTGTTGTGCTGATAACAAAATGATGGTAAATTGAGTCTTATTCATAAAAAAATGGTTGGCCTCCAAAAGTCAGTGGCCTATCTGTGTCATCAGAATTTCAATGAATATTAAATAACTTAAAATAATCAAAATGTCCGAATATGAATATACAAATGAGAAATACACTGCAGTCGTTTCATTATTTTTTTTTTTTTTAATTATCTGGTTTGCTACCAAAAAATGTTTATAAGAGGTTGCGTTTTATTGTGTTTTGGCACCATCGTGTGGACAAACGTCACACTAAATTATTACCAGCATTTAACCTAACCTTGCGTTATTTTCTGTTAAAAATATAATAATGCGTGACAAAAATAGCAACATTTTAAGGAACCTAAACACCACATATCAAGAATATTTATTAAATATAACTTACATTACGACGTTACACGCCGGAAAGCATTGATAGATGGCGCCACTCCGTTTCACGCATACTTCTGTGAACACACACGAGAGTCTTCACACACACACTCGTCTGCAGTGTGAAAGGTCAGAGGCCGTAGAGGGGTCGTGTTTGGCTTTATTTTCATTTCGTAAACAATGGCCTCCATACGTTGGTTAACGTGTAGGCGGCTTGTTTCTCCGTTGGCTCAGATTTTGCGGCGGTCGGTACCGGCTCCGGCACGCTCCGTTCACCGGGCGACTGCGCGCCGCGCGGCCGAGAAAAACCCGCTGAGCCGAGCACGAGTACCGGAGCAACAGCACATCACTGAGCTGGATAAAGCAGATGCGCTGGTAAACGGACAAACACGTTATTTGTTTCATCATCAGATAAAACGTCTTAGTGAACGTGTTAGTTACTTTTACATGGTGATGCCATAATAGTTGCTATTTGATTCAACTTCCTTGTCATCATATACTGAGCACCAGAGATTGTCCATGCATTAACATGTAACTTAACCAAAATTACATTTATATTATATTGGATATAAAACATTTATTTCCTAATGAGAGACCCCCCCCCCACATTTTCAGGTGCGTAACGTCAATTGTTTTTCTTTAATAAAAGCTTAATAGAACTGCAAAAATGATAAACGTGAAAATAGAAGATGCACTGTGGAAGTGTAGAGACAGAAAGTGTATTATATAGAAATGTGATGGTGTATAAATGCTGTCTAGGTAGACAGTTCACTAAGTAGTCTGCTCAAATGGTTTTGAGACACTGATCATTTGTGATGCGTTCTCTTCATCTATGAATATGTATCTGAATATGTATGTTTTTATTTTTAGATGCTGAGGAAGTCTCATGAAACCGGTGAGTATTATTGGTTCAGAGGATTAGAGATGATTAGATGTGACACACGTTGTAAGCTGTACCATTCACACACAACAAAGTCTTACCTGTGGAGAGTATGCAGTCGAAACTAATACAAGTGTGTTGTCCTTTCTGTCAGACTAGTTTAAAGCATTATAGTTTCCATTAAAACTAATACAATTCACATTTTAAACATTCCGTTAGAATTCCTGTAATGTTTTGTATTGTTTGCTTTTATTGCAGGATTTTTATCATGGTTTCGCAACGGTTTGTTGGCGACAGGGATTGGAGTTATAGCTTTTGTACAGAGTGATGTGGGCAGAGAGGCTGGATATGGTACTTCATCATGTTACTTTTTCTCCCTTCCTGATTTTCTAGCATACCTTTTGAAATATCTTTCATGTGTTTTTAAATACGAAGGACTGTTACATTAACAAAAATGACACAACATCAAATGTTGGAAGGTGGGCTCTAGGCAAATGAACCCTTTTTATTGGAGCATCTATTTAATTTAATTTAATTTAATTGTTCCTGCATAATTCTGCATGGCTTCTATATAAATAATAATAAAAAATGCTAAAAAAATAGAATAATCGACACTTGGACCCTGTCTACACCGGATGCGACGTAACGTGACGTGACACAATTTACTAAATTGTGCGGTCTGCTGTGTGTCACATCAGGTAATGAAGTTCTACACACGTTTATTCACACCCACTTGGGCCAAACACAGAAAATATGTCAAGTCAAGACACATTCCTGTTCCAGTCTTAGCACTTCTGAACATTCTCTTTCTGTGCTCCTGCAGCATTCTTCATCCTGGGCGGAGTGTGCGTGTCATTCGGTGGTGCGTCATACGTGGGCAGTCTTCTGTCTTTACGGAGGATAATGCTTCTTTCTTTACCTGCCGTGCTGCTCCACACAGGTGTGGTGTCCAGCGTGGCCCTCTTCTGGCTGTGTGCGGTATCGCTCTATATCGGCCGACTGGAGGTGGAGATTATCCACGATGAGGATGAGGACGAGCACGAGCACGGGAGAAATGAAGGTGGGGAGTGTGCCGACTGCAGGGCCAGACGCGAAAGACGCGGCCCTGAAGAAAAAGGCCAAGAGAAGTGAAGAAGAGGAGAACATTTTACACTGACCTAGGACCAGAACTTTATTTTCACAGTCTATTAAAACTGCTTTACTCAGGTCTCAGGTCAGCGTAGAGCGGCGGTTTCTATCAACAATACTTTGCAGTACTCTAATACTCGAGATGTTGATTTGAGTGACTTGTGGTGTGTGTTATTCAACATGAGCTCTTAAACGCGGGCTGTCCCATTGGTTTTTTACGGGTCATTGCCATACATGTATATTTTTGTTGTTATATTCTCTGGTTGTGGGATATGAGCGCTAAAACATGAAAGTGAGAGTTTCGACAATCAGGTGTTTATTTGTCAGACTGTTTTAAAGAGACATGCGCACAATTTTCAAAAGTGACATGTTTCACAAATAAACAGTTTCTTAAAGTTCTGTTGTCGTTTACTCATTAGACATTTCATTTATATCCTGCACGATGTAAAAAAAATATCTTTTCCATACAATAAAAGTGGATGGAGAGCAGACGAGCTGTAGTCACCATTTGCTTTCATTGTATGTGAAAACCTAAAAAGTGAGTAAATGACAACAGAATTGTCTTTGCTGGTTGAACTATTTATTTTGATTATGTTTTATCATCTTACATCAGCACATAAAACCAGTTTGTTCCATTGTTATTAGCAAGCTGATCTATTTAAGTCCTGCTCAGGTTGAGGTTCAATGTAATGTGATTGGCTCATGTCTGTCACGATTCCGTTCGGAATTTTCTACGCTGGTCTACTCCATAAAATCACGCCTTCCAGATTTGATTGGAAGCGACGGATTCTCCACGGAACCATTTTCAAAGGTTAGATTAGATAGCTTGACATCTTCATTTCCTATCTCATAGATTTTCACCCAGGGAAAATTGATGCAGAACAATCTGATCTGTTCATTTATGCATGAATCCAAGTTGTACATGTTGTTATTACCTTTTTATTTACAGCACGCGGTCTTTAATGCATAGATAATCTCGTGATTTGAGATGTAGAGTCAGGTGTGTGTGTGTGGCTTCACACACGTACACTCACTCTATGAGAGTGTTTGGTTGGAGTGTTTCTACTCCTGTGTATGTTTACGTTTCATGATCACATATCACATTGAGTTCTTGGAGTGTGATATCATCTTCTACATGCTGAATAGTTTCTCTGTTCAAAGCGTTATGCTGGATTTTGAGAAAGAAATTGTGAGAGAGTCCTTTCCCATATTAAACTGTTGTCAATGAGTTGTTTTTTTCTTGTCTGTAGACTTGGAAAATCTTTACGCTTCAAACAAGTTGTAGAGCGTCATCTGTTGATAAGACCAGTCTCAGTTTATAAAAACCAAGTGCTGTGGGGCAAAACATACACTATGAAGTATAAAAATTCCTGTCTTGACACTTTATTAATTTTCTTAATAAATGCATTAGCTAACCTCAACTAACAATAAACAATACAGTTTTTCAGCATTTATTAATCGTTAAAAGCCAAAACTATTCTTCGTGTTATTCATGCATGCATTCATTTATGTTAAAAAGTTAAAACTTTTGATTTAAAAAATGTATTCGTGAATGCCGACATGAACTATGAGTAACAATACTGTAGGAGCATTGATCACTGTTAGTTCATGTTAGCTGATGTATTCATGCATTCCCAAATGCAACCTTATTGTAAAGTGTTACCAATGTTTCAGAATGACTTTTAACGTACCAAAATTATAATTAATAGAATTATTGTGTAACAATTTTCCAACAGTCTTGTGTTTGTGCTTTATGTTTTATACATTATAATTGTTTAATTTCTAGCAACATAGTTTTCTTTATAATTTGTTGCAATATAATCTTGTACTCGATGCTAATATGCTCAATAGCAGCATTTTATTAAAACACTACAAAGGATGTTTTATTCATGATAATTCACAGTTAGTACCTTATGTTTTAACCATTTTATAAAAGCAAAAATGCACCCATTCTTGAGTGAATAGTCATAGGTTGCATTGTGTCTATTAGTGACCTTTATCACAATAGAGCATATGGCCTGCAGTATAAACAAGTGTAGGCAACATTTTGATAATTGATAGTCCAATATTACATTAAATTACATTTACTAAATACTAATTGAAATTTAACAAAACAATATCATTTCATTTATAATATAAATTTAATTTATATCTACTCAAAATTTTTGGTGAAACAATTTACATAAAAAAGATTAAAACCGGTTAATTCAATTTAAATTGATTAAATGTTAGTGAAAAATTTAAGTAAATCTGAGTAATTCAATTATTTCATATGTAAAATAAAATTTAGTAGATCTACTCAATTTTATATTATATATAAAATATAATTGAGTTCAGATTTACTTAATTTTTTTTACATTTAATCAATTTAATCAGTATAATTAATTGATTTCACGGCTTTAAAATTTACTCAATATTTTTGAGTTTAAATTGATTCACCAAAAAATTGAGTAAATCACATTAAAACTTTTTAGAGTGGCTTGTCTTGTTTCGATTTTCTTTAACTAAAAACAATACTGTCATTTGAAATTTGGGAGAAATGTTGTCGCTACTTCACAGAATGAAACAAAAATGATAATTTTACTTAAACACACCAATAAATACTAAATTTTGGAAAACTGAAAATAATTTAATTTGAATCTTATTTGGCACCAAAATAATTTTGGTCTTTGTATAGATCTTAACTTTTTTTAACATGAAAGATTCACTGGTTTGAATAATTTTGTATAGTTTTCTCCAACTATTAGATGTTTTTTTTATAACAGCAGTGAAACTATACTAAAGTGTAGAAAGTTAGTTAAAATAGTGAAAGTCAAAGGAAAAACGAGTGCAGGTTGAGGCCAATATCAGGTGGCTCCTCTAGAGGGAAATATTCATCGTAAACAGTGATCTGGTGATCTGTATGCGTGTGGGGTGTTTTCAGAGCGTGCAGGGACTCTGGTACATGTGAATCGGTTCTATAGTTGTTACACTTCTGTTTGTACATCTTGAAAGGGCTCCTTATTTATTTGATTAGACATTTTAATTATTGTCATCAAAGATTTTGGGGATTTCCAGTCACTGTTGTTGTTATCAAAGATCTGCTATAAATCCTTTGAGAAATGACAGCACTTATCTGTCAGCATGTAAATGAATTTGGGAATGGTTACTGGTTTTGCTTTGTAAATTCTCAAAACACATCGTGTCAGTTTTTAAATTATTATTTCTATAACAGACAGATTTTTGCCCATGTGACTTTCTGATGTATATTTATATGTTAATATGAAATGCATTACACTATAGAATCCATCACTCTTTTCAAACCAATGACATTCATTGTATGTTGATTGTGAACATTTATCACGGAGTTACAGACTATTTGTTTATGCATGACCTTCAGTGCTATTTACAGTACATAATGAGTCTATGAATATGTACATAAATGGGGCTACACAAGCATATTTGTCTCCCACAATTTCTGAGAAGGACAGGTTCGATGTGTAAGGTGCCGTGAATTCTGTGGTGCTGCTGATAGAAATGTCACAATGGCGAGCTTAGAGGTTAAGCTGACAGCTTTAAAACTGTAGTTTCCTAAGCCTAGCCACTTATAATGTAAAATAGCTGTATTACTACAAGATGTAGTGAAAATCGAGATAAAGGGACAGTTCACCCAAAAATACAAATTGTGTCATTGTTTACTTAGCCTCATGTCATTTCAAACCTGTATGACTTTCTTTCTTCTGAAGAACACAAAAGAAGATATTTTGAAGAATGTTGGTAACTGAACAGCACTGGCTTCCATTCACTTCTATTGTATTGACACAAAGGCACTGAGACATTTTTCAAAATACATGTATTTTCGTTTGTGTTTCACCAAAGAAAGAGTCATATACAGGTTTTAAATGACATAAGGGCGAATAAATAAGGACAGATGTTTTATTTTGGGGCAAACTATCCCTTTAAAGGGTAAATAGCTTTTTTATTTATAATATAAAAAACAACTTTTTATTTTATATATATTTGTTTTTACATACATTTCGACAAAAAAACAACAACTAATAAAAATAGAAAAACTTTTGCATTTTCATAGTTGATAAAACAAGCCACAGCGTTTAACTAAATATAATAAATCGGCAAATGTGTGAATTGTCTTTGAACTGTCATTTACACAAACCACCCAACACCATTATTCTTTAAGTAAACAGTAGCCCTAAACGGACAAACTGCTCTAAAGAGCGCGTTTCATAAATACATTATCTCCTTTGCGAAATAAGTGAAAACGTGACGACATCTTTGTCCCGTGTCAGCCACCGTAGTGCTTCAGAAGGGAGGGGTGGAGTAAGCCGTTGGCTGCTATTCGCAACCGCACCACTAGATGCCGCTAAATTTCAAACGCTGGACCTTTAAACGGTCATAACGCAAGGCATTTTATCACACTATTGGCTGCTACCGAAATCGCCTACCTCCATACTATATAGTAGGCGAAAATGAGTCATGAATAGTATGTCCGAAACCTCAGTATGCAAAAAACAGTAGGCGAGAAATACCCGGATGGTCTACACTTATCTATCCCATAATGCCACGGGAGCTGAGCAACGGTCAAATTAAAAAAATAAATCAATATAGCGGAAAATTTTAAAGGCAGACGTCCGTTTTCAATGTAAGTGCCAATAAATGAATTTCTCGTGACTAAATTATGTTTTTATCAACGCACACGTATAGGTTGTTGTTAATACGTCATAGGTCAAAGAGCATACGGTCACATGACCATAAAACATGGCGGACGCAGTATGTCCGAAATGTATTCATACTACCCCCACTCATACTATATAGAACGAACTATTTTAACGGCTGATAGGTAGGTACTCATTCAAATTCAGTACGTACTGTCACAGTATGCGATTTCGGACGCAGCCTATGCACTACTTGTTGACAAAGGTAGCTTGTCACTGAAAGAGATCTTCTGTTTAGAAAACAGCTTGGCTTCTATAACGCTCCGTAAGAAATCAGTAGTGTTGTTCTTTTATTGAGAAACTCCTCGACGATGCAAGCCGAGGTGGGGATGTAAAACCCAGCCAGACGTTCTTTGTTCTTTTCTTGCCTATTTTCAACTCCTCATCCTCTGGTGTTTTGGTGCAGTTTGTTAGTTACTGATTCCGGGCGTGTCTCAGTGCAGTTGGCCCGCGGTCTGTCTGTTTCTCCCTAAGTGCGCGCAGCTCTGTTTCACATTCAGGGCGTTTGCGGAGGCCGACACGCGGCTAAAGGGCACGGCGCCCAAACACGCATCCCCACCAGCCAGACTTCACACACCTGTGTTACATGAACTGAGTTTTTAATCACGCATACGTAGAGAGCCCGTGTGTCAAACTGCAATTTTATATTTTCCATGCTTCGCAGCGAGATCACTGATACATTTATATATTATATAAGAATACCAAAAAGTCTGAAGATATCGGCGCAGAGGGTGTTTTAGAGGAGAAACTTGAAGTCACTGTGTGAGGTATTGTATGCGCGCGCACGCACACGGTCCGGCCGTTCGCCTTTTTCTTCCCAACAACTCGACTGCTTTAGTATGCAATTCCTTTACTCGTCAAGAGGGAATGATCTTCACACTAATGAACTGAGGCCTGCCACTTGAATGTAAAACAGGTTTTAACCCGTCTTCAATGTCAGAGCCCCTCCCTTGGGTTTCCTGAAACAACACAACACCACCGCTAGCAGCACGCTTCGCGTTTCAATCACAATGTCTGCCTTTGTCTCGACCCTGCGGCCTGTTACTCTGACGGCGGACTGCTTCCCGACTCCGCTTCAAAGACGCGGACCGAGAGTTATGAATCTGTACACGGATTATGATGAACGCCAATCAAAAGACTTTATTGTGAGCGCAGCGGAAGAGTTGACAGACTCGGGTAGCTTACATGCGCTCCCAGAGGGAGCCGATCACATCAATCCCATCCGTTTTCTTTCATCTTTTCTTTATTTTACTCTTCTTTTGAACATGTTAACACGGACCGGTGCGGATTGCAAAATTTACACTGGATAATAGCTGATTGTTAATCTCTTTTGATCGCTCACTTTTCCCATCCCCTTTACGCCATTGACTCCGAGTTTAGAGCGTGCAACTGGTGTTTGTTGTTTGGGCTTTGTGTGTTCTTTAAGTAGTTTATCCAGAAGTGACATTTCTTTATTTATGCACCAGTTTTAAACTAATGTGTTGGGTATAACTTTATATAAAACATTGGATATTTGTTTAGGTTATTATTTACTCACTCATGTCATTCCAAACATAGGGTTACTTTCTTATGAGGAACACAAAAGAAGATATTTTGACCAATGTCTTAGTAGTTTTGTGTCCATACAGTAGAAGTCAATGGGGTCCAATGTTGTTGGTTACCACATTTTTCAAAATATCTTCTTTTGTGTTCAGCAGAAGAAAGTAAGTCATACAGGTTTGGGTAAGTAAATCATTTTTGGGTGTACTTACCCTTTAGGTATAGAAAAACTTTAGGCATGCAGACTAATCCACACTTTTGAAGCCATTTGATAGCTTTTTGTGCAAAATGAACCGAAATTTAAGTCAGATTCATTGAAAATTCTGGCAGTTGTAGCTCGCAAATCTAGTTTATGCATGTTCATACTTCATGTACAAATTTCGTGCCAATTGGACTAATTTTGTAGAACGAGTTTTAAAAGGTATGTTTCGAATAAAATTCATTATGGTGTACAGGAAATATAGTGGAATATGAAAAATTTGGTATATTTGGTTTGAGCCAAAAAATCTAGTAATGTAAATCCAATGACATGATATTGAATTTCTCATATGTTATAAGCATTTTCATAAATTTCGTTATACCTCTTAACTACAATAGGGGGTGCTGACCTAAAACTACTGGTCCTCTTAGAATATGGTCATGATAAACCATACCAAGTTTTGTAGCGATTCACCATTGCATTTGTAAAACACGGCATTTTATTGGACATCATTTTGACACAATGGGCGACGCCCACAGTGGCCGGCCAAGGAACACTGGGTATATGGTTCCATTCGCCATGCCTCAGGGAAACAAATGAGACCACTCTCATTATTTTTTAGAGCAAAGTTTTCAAAGGTTACTCAAAAGGTACACATACCAAAAAAAACGGGAAATCAAAATGTTGGTGTTTTTTTGTCTGTGGGCAACTATATGTGCACAATGAAATGTAAAGTACGCAAGATATGTCTCTTTAATGGCTGGACTATTTTTATTTATTTAAAAAAAGGAACAGTGCTATTATTGAGATATCTCTCAACGTCCTTCTAAATGTGTGTACCTGGTGTGTGCAGGGTACTTCAAAGGATGCTTTTCCAAGAGGGTTTTACCACAGCAGCTAGAATGCGGCACACTGTCAAATGTTAATCTAGAAAAAAACTGAAAGAACTTCACAAACAAACTTGTCAATTAGTTTTCAACAAAGTTTTCAATTAGTAATCGAATCAACCATCAATACCAATGCTCTCAATTTAAACTTTTTAAAAAGCAAGAACAAGTGGATAAACGGTATGAAATACACTGTGAATTCTCCACGGATTAATAACTTTACACAAACAAATGCTCCATTATTGGAATAGAGTTTATTGTTGATGTTTGGATTATCATAATAATCATTTTTACAATGTATAATTTTCATTTAATGCTCATGGCGCTGTATGTTCACAAACATCTCCTCATCATAAAGAAGTTGAAGTCACAGTGGTTAGAGTCAAGAGGACATCAACTCTTGAGCTGATATTTTCTGGATTGACTCTCTCGCTCTCTCTCTCTCTATTTACACATTCACTCGCAATCACAAATGGAAATAAAAAGACCATCTCACATCATGTAGTGCTACTGAAAACCACTTATATATGATAATACTGCATGAGAAACACATATACACACAAAAACAACAAAATACCTAGAAAAGTGTGGCGATATGGAGAGATGTTTGTCGTCATAAATGCTTTTACTGCTTATCAAACCACATTCAGTTATCTTCGGTGTGGCTTTATAAGAACTTGATATAGTTTTTATAGTCCACTTAAATACAAACACATTATTGTAAGTATTTTAGTTTTTGGAACCTTCACATCCCATAAAAATTCTGTCATCATCAATCTCATGGCATTCATTGAAAAATGACTAACAGTTGGGGTTAAATTCAGTATTCAGTATTCACAGTATTCAATTAAAACCAGAAAATAAATTGAAAGATTTAACATTTATAAGAAATCTAAAAACAAAAGAGCAGCATGAACATTCTTTAAAAAATGTTTCAACATGACAAGAAAAAAAGATGACATAATTGTTATATTTGAGTGAACTACCTTTGGCTCTGTAGTCCTTTAGTGACAGTTTCATAAAAGGTACAATCCTTAATTTTACATCTGAGTAAAGACTGAATTATTATAAATGACTTCAAATCTGTTCAGATTTTGTCACGTGAAAGTGAACCATTTTAATTTTTGGAGTTTTGTGATTCCACACACTTGATATCCATTGGCTTGTTAACATATGACTTGAGATTTTACTGGTGGAACATCATACAGACACATACACCAAAAGATGTCCTCTTAAAGGCGGGGTGTCCGATTTCTCTTAGCCGTTGTTGATGTTCAAATCACCAAAACAAACACACCCCTACCCCCATCTTTCGCTTTCGTCAGCGCTCGGCTCGGCTAATGTCCGTCCTGTGCACTGTGCACCTTACTGCTCATTGGCTACAAGGTTGTTTTGGTATATAAGCGTACCAAATAAGCGTTTTCTGAATTTACAATATTTCTTCCAAATTTCAAATGAAAATCTTGTTTCTATTTGCATTTATTTGCAGAAAATGAAAACTGGAGAAAGAGGTCAAAATAACAGAAAAGATGCTCAGTATTTTTTCAGACCTCAAATACTGCAACGAAAACAAGTTCATATTCAATTTTAAGCAATACAACAGTTCTACATGTATTTTATTTAGGACAAGTTCAAAATATTTTTTTAATATATGATGACCTCGATTTTTATGTGTCTTGTCATGCTGTCAGTCTTTCTCATTGCTCTTGGATGACCTTGTCACTCCTGAGGTTTGATTTCGTTGAAATTCAACAGACACTGGACTGGAATGACCAAAATACATCTAGAAATTCTGATTTAATGAAAATTTGGAATGGTCACTTCATTTTTTCCATGGCTATATATTAAGCACTACCTTTTTCATATTGTAAATATTATGTCAATGAGAAATTGAAAGGAAATATGCTTTTTTTTATTAAGTAGGTCCTAAAAAAGAGGTTTCTTTTTCAATTTATTTTACCATTAAAGATTGCACCTTTATATAACAAGCTCACGCTTACTGTAAACTTAATTCTTGTGATTTTACTGTAGGAGAACTAGAATACAGAATACTAGAATCATAGATGAAGTGCTACGTGTCTGCAACAATATCCTATAAGTGCTTGGACATGATAAATGACAAAACAACACACACAACCACCCCCAACCCACCCGCCATCCCAACAAACCCCAAATTACTGACAGGAAGGTTAGTCCATGATATTTGCTCTGGAGTTTTTTGGAGGCTTTGCATGTATGAAGTCTCTAGTGTGGTCTATATATGGCTATGACCTTACATGGGTATTTTGTTTTCAAGTGATTCTTTTCATACGTTTAAAGACAATTATTCAATTTTCTTTTTTTACAAAAATGAAAATTCTACATTGTTCAAAAGTTCTACTTTTCATCAGTCTGGTCCCTCTGAGGGCCACCCGGGGACCTCTGGACTGTGCTTTCTTATGTATGTTGTCAGGAATGTCTGTTTTGGCAATTGCCCACCATTTTGCTCCGGTCCATACTTGCATATTCCCAGAGCCATTGGTTAAAATCAAACGGCCCAAGACAAAATTTGAGTGGGTCCCTTCTGGGGACAACTGCTCTTTATATTCTCAACGTGTAATTGCATGATGTCCTTCATATGTTCAGTATGGCTTTAACTGCTTGTTAAGAGAGAGGAAGACGTACAAATGAACAGAGAAGAGGATTCTGGGAAGACTGTTTGCCCAATCTTTTCCTGTGGTCCCTTTTGTAGTATTATTCCTTATTTCTTAGTGCCTCTCCATTTCATTTTCCCTCTCTCTCTGTCCATCTCTCTCTCTCACTTTTTCCCTCTCTCAGTCCTCTTCCGTTCCAGCGGCACCCCTCAGTCCATTCATACAGAAGGGCAGAGTCGGAGGAAAGGTGGGTTCTGCCGGAGAGAAGCCACTGAAGGGCGGCAGAGACGCGATCCTTTGCAGGTGTGGAAAGAAAGCCGGGGTTTTAGCCACGTAATCCGAGCGATGACCTTCTGCATGACCCGCAGGCATCTCAGCGGGGGCGTAACGAATCGTACTGGGGGCGTAGAGACTTTGAGGCCCTTGTGGTCCGAGTGCCAGGGGATGAAAGAGCACCCGTCCCGCAGCTCCGCTCGCGGTCAGTCTCTGGAGCAGCTCGAAGTCTGAAGCGCGCCCTCCGTGAATAGAACGATCATCTCTGGCCAGAGGTGTGGCAGAGATGGGCGGAGACAAAGTTGGGGAGGGAGGGTTGAACAAACCCTTGGGTGGAGCTTCTGTTGGGGTGGATTTTGAAGGCTGACTGCTTCCGTTGGTTCCTGCACCGGATGGAGGCTGGCTCCAACGCCCCCCTGAATTTGTTCCCATCACTTCCTGTTCAGTTTTAATATTTGATGCTGAACTGGTCACCACGCTCTTTAGATGCTGGATCACAGCGCGACCGTTATGGATCTTACCGTTGCCCTGTTTGGCCGTCCCATCCTCATTCTTCACGTGTTTGCTGCTGGAGGCGTGGTCCCATTGAGTCTCTCTCTCTTCCTCCTCCTCCACCTCGCTGTCGCTGGCTTGGTCTGAGGAGGTACAAGGGCTGTCCTCTCTCTGACGAAACACCTCCACACGCCTCCTGCTCTCTGGAGGACCGCTGTCAGAGTTAGGATGGTGGGATCGCTTCCTGGTCTCCTCTGCTTGGCTGGAAACCGAATGCGCGTAGGTTTCCTTTCCTTTGCGGTCTGGTTCGGCTCTGGCCGCATTACTTTTTATAGGCTGCGTGACTGTGGAACCTGGAAAAAAAATAATGTAACATTGTGTTGAATTTTGGATTCTAAAAAATGGGTTGTGAACCAAAAAAGGTTGAGAGCCCCTGGCTCAGAACATACCTTGTGCCTTTGGAGAGTTGTGTCGTGGGGAGGAGCTTACTTGAAGCCGTTCTGCCCTCAGGCTTTCTGGGAGTTGTAATAAGTCCAGAGGCATGTCTGCCAGCTCTGGTCGACTAAAAATCCAGATAAAAGAGAGTGAGCGCTTCTCCTTCGGGAGTTTCACACATTTGACCATTTAAATGCTAAACCTTGCCTCGGTGCTACATAGAAACATAACTACAAACATCACACTGTTTTACATAATGTTCTTCAATGATTTATTAAGATGGAATCACACAACAGGAGGTCCACCAGCGTTAAATAGGGTTGCGTTTCTACCTCGTGTAGTCCCCAAACCTAGCTTTCTACCTAGATGGCATTTTAAGGCATCTTAGTTGTGCTCATGCTGGGAGTTTCAAAAGGAATGCAGTAAAATAATGCTGCCTTCTAAAAAAAAGTAGTTTCTTGTGCGCTGTTTGAAGTCTCTGGGAAAATGAACATTTTTGCAGGGCTGTCAAACGATTTTTCGCAATTTATCGCATCCAGAATAAAAGTTTGTGTTTACATAATATATGTCTGTGAACTGTGCAGATTCATTTTGTATTTAGAAACACATACATATTTAGGAAATATTTACATGTATTTATTTATATTATATTTACCAATAATTAAATTATATATAGATGTTTATAAAAATATATATTTTTCTTAAATATATGCATGTGTGTGTTTATAAATACAAAATTAATATGCACAGTACACAGACATATATTTTGTAAACACAAACTTTTATTCTGGATGCGACTAATCGCGATTATTCATTTTTTGTTTAATTCTGTGAACTACTGATAACCTTTCTCTCATATTCGAAATTATGAGTATTGTTTTTTAAGTAGTTTTTCTTTTTTTTAAACATATTAATGCAATTAATTAAACATCACAATATAACAATGTAATGTATAAAATAATATTTTAATGGAATAAGTCTGAATTCATCGAACACTGGACTGGAATGACCACGATACAGATATATACGTAAATGCTAATTAAAGGCAAATTTGAAGTGCTTTCTTATTTTTTTCTCCAGTTGTATGTTCCATGTTTGGCCACCATGCAGCCTAAAAAACAGCCTATGTAGGTAGTAGTCAAGAAGTCATCTCATTCGGTTTTTGGAAGAGAGCTCTAGATTTGACAGTGTAGACAGAGGTACACACTTGTGTCACCCCTTCCAAACACACACACACACACGCACACACACACACACACACACACACACACACACACACACACACACACACACACACACACACACACGCGCACCCAAAAAGCTCTTGTGAATGAGCATGGCTCCAGCAGGGTGCTGTAGAAGTTAATTAGCTATCGTAATTACAAAGCTAATTAACTAAAACACCATTCAGCCAGAAAATTTTGACATCCATTTGCTGTAATTATATATCACCAGTCCAATTATCACTGAAATACAGCCAACTTTTTCCTTGTTTCTGTCTGACTCCTTTTAACATGCGCATGCTCGTGTATGGAAGATCATCTTGCGGATGAGAGCAAGAGTGCTGACGGGACCTCTTTTGAGAACCATGAACATAGTTTATATTATGTAGTACAACGTTTAAACACATGAGATCAGCATGGGACCGTTAAGGCTGACCTGACCACATAGTTGACCCAGATGACGTTCCGCTCATGGGGTGCTTTGTGGTTGATGGACACGGTTGCGCAGGACTGAATCCATAGATAGCCTCCTCTCCTCTGCAGCCAGCGATAGTAGCCCGTCACAACCTGCCCCTTCCGTAATACTGCGAGGAAGGATATGAAGATGTAAGGGGTTGGTCAGATAAAAAACATAGGCTATTACTACTTTTCTGAATACATTTCTTACACACAAATGTTGAAGATGCACAGTTTGTGCATATGGCTAGGGGGCGCTGTTGTCAATATGTAAACAACATTTTTGGAGTATTTTGTGAAATGATTTGATTTTGTAAGAAGAATGCTATGACAGTTATTTTCTTAAGAGCAAACCCAGAATAACCCCACACACATTGTAAGATCCTGACAGACTTACAGTCTTCATGGCTCTGCCTGATGGTGTCCAGATCTTCTACATAGATGAAGTGGTAGCAAGTTTGTCCGACCACGTCTGCTGGACTGAGATCCATATACTCAGAAATCCTGCAAAAGCCACACGAGTACATGTCAGTGCAACAGTCTGCAGCTGCCGTCCGATTGGCACAGGCAGATCTTTTGGCAACGCAATGTTGCAGACAACATACTGTGCTGTTGAATGGTTTAGAGTCACCTGACTGAAATGTTTCTCATTTAGAAAAATGTAGTCTCGTTTTTTTTAAAGAAAATAATATAGTTGTGCAAATATAATAATTTCTTAGAAATCTACACTGTAAAAAAAATCTGTAAAAATAGGGCGCAATATACTATATTAATATGAAGGAATTTTCCGGATTCATAACAGTTGTTTTACCTGTATTTAAAACTTTGCACTGCATTGAATAACATTTTAGCATTTACGGAAATGTCCGTCAAATAAACGGATAAAGTACTGGCAGAAAATTACATTACAAAAGTACATTTTACGTCATTTTTAACAGAGTAGAAATGTTGTGTTTTGATATAGATAAGAAGCTGCTGTTTGATAAAAAACCAAGCAAACATTTCTGCAAATTCTAGGTGAATAAAAATGATAAAAACATGCTAAAATACTAAAATATTATTTATTTTATATTTTGTTGTCACAACATAATTCTCATAGTAACATTTGTTTAATTTCACAGTGTAGATGAGAAACAAATATTTAAAAAGATATTTTGCAGCAAAAATATTGAGAAAGCTCTAATAAGTGACCCTAAACTTTCAAGCAGTAATGTATGTTTGTATTTTACTTCACTAAAACGCATGCTGGGAAATTACCTGTTCTCACAGTAGGTGACTTGTAAGTCCATGTTGACCCTGAACACAAACATGTGACTTTCCATGCGCACTTCATTAAGCGTGGAGGGCGGAAGTGTGTGAGCCAGAGCGACTAACCCCATTGGCCGATGCAAGGGACGGGAGGTGCCTGGCACCAGGGCGGGGCGACAGCGTATTCGACCTGTTACATGAATCACCTGATAAGGAATTAAATGAGTTCAGTTCAGTTCATTAAAATTGTTAAAAAATATTTAATTAGATGAGAAAATAAATAAACATCCTTTGATGATGTAATCAGATGAGGGAGTAGATCACATATAAAGGACTCACTTTATAACCAGAAGATTTAACGTGGATGCCGCGTTTGGTGAGGGTGGATTTCATCCGGATAAAGAAGCCACGTTCTGACAGCTCATTGGCAGGAGAACAGGGACTGGATGGTGCTACATACATCATAAAGATTCCTACGCGTTAAAAATACTTGAATGTCTACAGATAATGACAGCAATTCAGGAGTAAAGCTTGACTTCTGATATCTTGACTGTGTTACCTGATTCTGGAGTTCCCGCCAGTGAAGGTGTGGAGGCGGAGCTTGAAGCACTCTCATGGGAAGTTTGACAGCCTGCCTCCGCCCGGAGGTGTGGCCTAATGCCAAGACGATCTGCCATCTCAACATGGTCCGCAGGGTGGATGTAATCGAACACGCTACTGCCGGTCAACTCAACCTGTGCATACACATGCACGATAGATCAATACGATAACAGTCATTAGACGAAAAGGTGAATTGCATATAAGAAACATGACATTGAATCACTACATATTGGCTAACAACCAGTGAGTGACCTTGAAAAGCATAAAATCATCCGTAGTCCATAGTATACACACACACATACACGCTCATTCCAAAGCAAACATCAGAGAGAGATAAAAGCAACGCTACACATAAAACATTAATTACGGCACGCCATGACCTACACTAAATATTCTATCTTCTGCACATTACAAAATGTATAAGAAGAGTCTTCAGAAAAGATGAAGCTCATAAAATATACACAACAACTGCCTTGTGTAAGCATATCACACAAGGCACACGGCATGAAAAAATAAACCTACAAACCTACAAAAAAATCTACAAAATTAATGAGATTACTTAAATAAACTTGTTATCATGTATTCATCCTTATGTCGTTTAAACCTATACAATTTCTCTGAAACACAAAAGCAGAATCTGTCAAAGCTCTTTTCTCTTTATGCAACAAAAGTGGAGGGCAGACTGGCACACTGGCAAGCTGAAAAAACAACAAAAATACCACAAAAAGTTGTCCACTACACCATACAGTACTGTGCTGTGCTATATATTACATTATATTACCTTAAGTTTTTAAGTTGAATCATATTGGCTTTACAAGTCATTTCAACTTTTCAATAAAAAATACTATTTTAAACGCCTTTACATTAACTTAACCAAATCAAATCAAATCAGCAATGTCAACTTATTTTTGTATGTTACATAAACTCAACCACTAGACAAAATTTTAAATAGTAAGTTAAAATGACTTGTAAAGGCAATTTGACAATGTTACTATACTATACCATGCTACACTACACTATACTGTCCTATGCTATGCTATACTGCATTACACTATACTACACTACTTTGCTGTGCCATACCTTAATTGACATGTTATGTTATACTATAATACACTACACTACACCTTGCAGTACAATACTATACTGTGCCGTACTGTACCTTGCCATACTATGCTATACTATAATATACTACACATTACTGTACCATACTATACTTCACCGTACCATACCGCACCATCTCGTGCTATCCTATCCTATATGCTATTCTATACTAATATATACTACATTATACCTTACTGCACAATACTATACTTTACCATACCATGCTATACTATACGATACTGTACTTATCCTATACTATAGTAGTATAGAAACAGGCCTAAGATGCTAAAAAAGTTTAAACTTCAAGTTTTGGAGCTTGAACTTTCATTATACTGTATAAAAACACGCAGCTCGGACATTCTGCCTAACATTTTCTGCGTTCCACAGAAAAAAAGGCTAGCACTTTATTTTACAGTCCTGTTCAACATGTGCAGTTTGTACTTACTGTGTAAATGTGTGATTACTAAGTACCAGCCCTGAGTCTTGCCCTCAATCTAACCCTAACCCATATTAAGAACAATTAGTTTCCAGTATTTTGTTGGGTAAGTACAGTATCTTGTAGGTATTTTACAAAACTACTACCTAATAACTAGAACGAGGAAAAAAAACGATTTGCATTCCCATGACCCCTGGATCTATAAAAACTAATCTGTGTGGGTCAGATTTCATTCCATCTTGATAAAAGGCCGGTTTCTCCCTAACACCCTTGTCTGTGGGACACAGACATTTATTATGGGATTAGATCCATTTACGGAGGGATTTTAAAGGATTTTCCGCTGGCCGTCAAGGACACTAATGTGTGTGCGCAAGGCGGGTCGGGTGCAAACAGCGGGAAGAGCAGAGAGAGAAAAGGGACGGAGCGGGCAAGCAAAGAGCCGGGCTGTGTAATTGGGGATCAGTTGAGGGATGAATTTTGAAGAGTCCGGGCCCTTTAAACCTGTGTTGGCTAATTGAGAGGTAAAAGTAAAGGTAAATCCAACAGACAGGTGTTCCGGCTAGGAGAACTTAATCTGGTCCACAAGGCCTCGGATAGGGATGTGTAGCTCATAAAAGACTTCAGGATCTCTGAGATTCGGAAACATACAGACAACAATGGTGCATTACGAGGAAACTACATTGGGAAGTCAAATTTAGTTACGATCCATGCGCTTTGTTTTGAAGAAAAGAATAAACTGACAGCCCTAGTACAAACTCTAAAAATACAATTAAAACTCATTAACCTCAAGTTGCACAGAAACCTTGAAAATATATTGAAGCAGTGTGAAGTTAGAAAATATTGTTGGTAAGTGTTAAGAAGAGGGTTTAGAAGAGAGAAAGAGAGAGAGAGCGAGAGAAAGACATGATATAAATAATAGCTAGGCTTTAATATTTATGAGGCGTCCGGGCAGTTGTCCACAACACTCTCTCAGTGTGTTTCTGACTGATGGGCGAAGAGCAAGCGAGGAGGAAGCAGAGGAAGAGGAGGGGAGGAGGCATGATGATGGGTCCGCATACTAAATAGCCCAGGATCAATTTCCCACCCCATACGCCCCTCTGTATTTCCCTGATGGCGTGGCTTCGGCCATGGGGAGGAGATGAGAGGCTAAGCTCCAAGACCTCGATCTAGGCCTGAAGCTTTGGGTTCTGAAGGCCAGCAGCCTGGAAGCAGGTATATCATCCTCAGTTCTTGACCCTGCGTAATCCGCATAAGGAACCCCACAGTCTTTCGAAAGGTCGGGAAGATTAACCGGGTGGACAAATCCATCTATAGGGTGTATAATGGGGTGTCATGACCTCTGACAAAGGGTGTTAAATTGTGTCCTATTGCTTATAGATAATGTAATAATTGCTCCTGTGTTGACCTTATAACGGTCCAAAAAAGGCTGGAATAACACAGCAGCCAAAAGTTTAGACACTTGAATGAGTTTTGTTTTCTGTTGGCTGAAAAATCTTTTGATTTACTGGCTTGTGATTAAATTACTTAATTTTGCAGAATAATACAACATGTGCATAAACATGAATTTCGTAATATAACTGAAATGTAGTTGCATTATAATTTGGTTGTTTTGTTCACTATTACGCCTAAAAACAATAGACATTACAGGGAAGTAATATTCCTATATGGAAAAAAGACAGGGTGCAAGTTTTCAGCATGCATGGAAATGTAAGAAGCATCGCAGTATGCCAGACGTATTCTAAATTTGGAGTATGCCAGGCTTGGAATATGACAAAAGGAGAGTATACCAGATTTGGATTATGGCAGATTGAAAGAATGCCAGATTTGGAGTAGGCCAGACTGAGAATGACAAATTTGGAGTAGGTCAGATTGAGAGTATTCCAGATTTGGAGTATGTCGGATTAGGAGAATGACATATTAAAATGATGCCAGATTTGGAGAATTAAAGTTTTGGAGTATGCCAGATTTGGAGTATCTCAGATAAAAGTATTCCAGATTTGGAGCATGCGGATTAGGAGAATGACAGATGAAGAGTATGCCAGACTGACAGTATCTCAGATTAAGAGTATGGTGGATTAAGAATATGACAGATTTTGGGAATTCAAATTTTGGAGTATGCCATATTAGGAGTATCTCAGATTAAGAGTATGCCAGATTTGGAGTATGCCAGACAGAGTATGCCAGATTGACAGTATCGCAGATTGAGAGTATTCCAGATTTGGAGTATGACATATTTAGAGTATCTCAGATTAAATGATTCCAGATTTGGAGTATGCCGGATTAGGAGAATAACAGATTAAGAGTATGGCACATTTTGAGTATGCCAGATTGAGAGTATCTCAATTTTTTGCCTATTCCAGATTTGGAGTATGTGGGATAAATAGTATGCCAGATTTGGGGAATTACAGTTTTGGAGTATGATAGATTTGGAGTATCTCAGATAAAAAGTATGCCAGATTTGGAGTATGCACAGTGTGTGCAGAGCTTTGTATTCACAAATATTATTAGCTTCTTTAAGTATCCCCAATAAGTTTAATGGCATACTGTATGTTTTGGCCGAAGTATAATTTTCATACTTTCATACATAAAAATAAAGTATCTTCTCATTTACATTTCTCTAGGTACCTTTAAAGCATCATAGGCACATTGCTGGTATACATTAAGCTGCCTGTTACACGTTCTGATCAAATTATACAGTATGATACTATGTGTCTTCCTCATAAAAGACAATCCCAGAAAGCATTGCAACAATGGTAAATGTAGACTGTTAATATACGTATATCTCATTTAATACTGAAACGTGATGGTAATAACATAATTTAAAATGGACGATTGTATAGACCTTTGACTAGGCCTATTTTTTATTCATAGAAATTCCCATTGAATATCACATCACATATTCTTTAGCAACATGCTAACTCTTTTGGAATCTGTGAGTGGACTATCCTGTTTGCTCAGAGTGTGTATGCTCAAGCTATTTTGTGTGGTACTGGCAGTGAACCCACTTTGCCTACACATCTATTGAATTTCACTTCTGCGCTCCCAAACTACTTCTCTAACAGGAGAATTTCTTAACGGGCAAACAGAACAAAATAAATCTTGTTTTAAATATGCCTCTGCTCACGCAGGGTTCAGGTCGATGGCTTGTTTGGCTCGCATCAGTAAAGGCCAGGACATTGCAGATTGATCTGGTACAAAGACATAATCCACACACTTCTAACACAAGAGCAGGATGCCCACAGCAAGGACGCAGATTCGATCAACACACAACTCCTCCTTTATCACTCTCTCAACGGAGTGCAACAGCCGGGTTTAGGAAGTAAGAATCCAATTCATTTTCCTCATAGAGTTAAGACAAACCTTTAAACATAGATCTAACAGGAACGAAGGGATTGTTCAGAGCTAATGTGTGCTTCTGAAGAAGCTGTAGGTCAATGGGATTTCCACATTGGTTTCAAGAATTTGACGTATTGACAAAGATTTATATTTTATTTTATTTTATTTTACTTGTCATATTTTTATTAAATAATTGTAACATTTTATTAATTTTACATTATTCACAATGCTTCAGTGTATTTCATTGCCTTATAAAACAATTCATAAACAATTGCAATTTATGTTTGTAGTCTTATTTGTAAACTTTAAAGCTTAAAACGCTTAAAAATGCTTAAAATCCTCATAGAGAAAATGGATTTGTAAAATATCTTCCAAAAGATGGCAGCGCATAAAGAGGGCGGTCACTGCTCTGCTCAATACCTCTATCCAAGAGCAACCCCTTCTTTTCCTCAACCATCCAATTCCATTCACATCTATTTTCCATCCTAAACTCACTATCTGACCCCCCCGGTCGCATCTGCGAGTGTGTTTGTGTACGTGTATTCTTTTTTTGCCACACAATCAATGTGGCTTTTAAGATGTCTATCGATTTGTTCCCGAGACAGACCCCGGCTCGCTGGAGCGACGCTTTGATTGCTGTGCGAGTAATTACTGTTATTATTTATGCATCTGGGTGAAATGGCAGGACTTAACATTCCCCTGTACAAGAGGCCACAGGCAATCAACACAGAGAAAAGCACCTGGAGAGGCCACCGGCTCTAGAGACAAAGAGAAATGAGCACAGGGACACAGGGAAATTCTAACATAGCCTCTTCATACTCTCTTTTTGATACCTTTCTCCATTAATATATAAACATGAAGCATTAAAGCATATCGGTAGATGAAATGAAATACACTTGGGGAGTTACTGTATTCAAAACGGCATCTTAAACAAAATTTGGATTGGATGAGACACATTTCTAAGATGTTGTAAAATGATGAAAAACACACAATTATACATTCATACATTGCATGAGATGTTTAACTTCATCTGAAATTTAACTTAAAAATTTGTTAATAAAAAGTTCATGGACATGTTATCTATCAATTATTCACATTGTTTTGTATCTTAAAATGTGTATTTGAATATGTTTTCATCTCACCTGTGAAAGACCAAGGTAGATGGACACGGTCTCTGAGATATAAAGGAATCTTCCTTCTTGACTGACCACAAACACAAATCCATCTAGAGACTGAAAAAAGAAAGACATGAAAATCTCTCGCACACATACTGACCATTTCAACACAAAAAACAAGCAATTATTTTTCTCATACCACATCAGGTGGATCACAATGTGTCATGGCAATGTTTCTAGACTCTTAAAAAAGGTGCTCCAAAAGATGCCATAGAAGAACCTTTTGGGTCCCTAGATCTGTAGAAACTTTCTGTTTCACAAAAGGTTCTTTGTTGCGAAAAAGGTCTTCAGATTATAAAAAAATGTAAGAAAGAGATGGTTCTTTAAAGAACCTTTGACTGAATGGTACTTCATGGAACCAAATCTGGTTCTTCTATGGCATCGCTGTGAAGAAACTTTTAAGCACTTTTATTTTTAAGAGTGTAGTGACAGCACAAGTTGTCTATCCACACTGGAAAAAATGCTGCACCACACAGTCACAACATAATTATTTAAAATATAAATTTACATTTTAAATACATTTTCCTGAGCAATACATTTGTGCACATTAATTTTTAGTTTTAAAAATGTAATAACTTGCTCCGCCTCTGAATAAGTTTCCTTTTTTGATGATGTCATCAAGCCCTCTTATTTTTAGCCCCTCCCCTCCAGCCACCTGTCACATCACTGGCAAAATGCACAAAGGGGGGGGGCTCAACCAAAAACAAAACCAGAAAAATTATTTAAAAATAAAACTATATTATCTATTAATAAATTTGACACAGATATAAAACACTTACAATAAGTACCACCCTACATTTCTTTTACTTGTTGAATGTTGCACAGAAATACATGACATCACGTAAAATAAAATGTAACTTGGTCTTTGCACGTTCGCTTTAAAATACTGTACATCCAGTGTAATGTGCAGTGTTTGTATTTTGGACCATTCTAAAGAAAAAACGCAACACAAAAATCACCAAAGAAGAGTTGTAAGTGTGTGAATGATTTCATACAGCATCATTAAAGAACTGCTTTATAGAATTATATTAATTGTAGCAACACACAGGGACGGGTGAGAAATGCACTGGACACTTTATTTGAGACTGACTGATGTTGTGGCAGTGGTAATTTATGCAAGTGAGGAGCTCACTATGCAAATGAGAGTGGACGGTATGCTGGAAATAAAGAGCAATTATCTAGTTATTACTGACAGAGTACGAGACAAAGAATTTTTAAAAGTGTTCATTTGATTTCTATCAGCACCTTTCCTCTCTGAACATTTAACTTCACTCAAGGTAACATTCTGATGAATGTCTTTTTCTTTTAAAATGTTACCCCTTTTAAGACTTACAGTATTTGTTGTTGCGTCGAATTACAATATACGGTCATTATAACACATCTTTAACAACAAGGCTGTAAATAGAGAGAATATACAGTACAATAAATATACACTACTGTAGCCCCAAAAGTATTTTGGACTTGATGAACTTAATGAAGATCAGATTATTTTTCAAAACATAAACCTATTTTTGTGAAACATTTGCTTTTAAAGAGGCTTTGTGCTATATTAAAATGAAATATGTAATGCAATTACATTCATATATTAAAAGGATAGTTCACCCCAAAACGAAACGAAAATTCTGTCATCATTTAAGTGAAAAAAGTGAAAGTGATGTATTCACACACAACATTATTCCTCCTGCTAAAGGGGAAGTGACATCAGTCTTTGGGATCAGTCGGCTAATGGTCTAGTGCCTGTTTGCAGATTGATATTGATATTTTGTTGCCATTTAATGTAATGATCAAATGTGGTCCTGCCTGTGAAAACCTAGCTAAAGTCATTCTTGTGTGAATGTATTTACTGTTTTTTACATAAAATCATAATTTAATAACACAGAGTAAAAATATAATCTTGATATATTTAATATTGACTAAGTAAGGCTGTGTCAAAGATTGAAATCATACTGAAATTAATGAATGAAATTAAACTTTGATGCTCTTTATCTCATTCTAAGATTTTGAGACTTTAGTCTGATCTTCGCAGGCAGGGCCACGTGTAAGAATGCTTTTAAACATCGAGTGTTATAAAAATCCACATACTTTTGAGGACAGTAACAAAATATTTAATTAATAATCATTACCGACACTGACATGAATGAATGAATGAACTGTATGAATAAACGAATGCAGGAGTTGCTGTACCTGTAGAAGATGAGCTCCCAGGTGCTGCTCAAATATATCAGTGGCCAATGAATGACTCGTTCTTCTCACTACAAAAAAAAGCAAACATGTAAGCATTCACAACACATAAAACTTAAGCTAAATGGCTTTAAACCTTTTTATAACTAAAAATACATGTAATTGTATTCTTATTTTTATAGCCACAAAACACACAAAAACCTAAAACCACCAATCAATCAGACATTGAACTTGGTATCAAAGACGATTTTGAACTTTTGAAATATTTTTGAATCACGTTTTTACAAAAATGCATCCTGTTACACAATGCAAACGTCATAAACATCCACTCTAGAAACTGATGTGTACAAACAAACACATTTTTCTGTTACGTTTAACTCTAAATTGTGTTGTCCCTTTTATTAATTGAACACAAAATCAAATTAATTAAAGTAATTCAATTATTAATTAATTAAAATTGTGTTATTATTTAACGCATCCTTTTTGAGATTGTGTATTAGTATGAGGATATGCTCATTATAACCATACAAACTCCAGTCCCTTTAACATACATTTTAAAATGTATTACAGAAAAACTATAATAATTTCAAACGTATTGTAAGGATTTTAATGCAAGATGTACTAAATTTAATATTTGTTTAATAAACAACAAAAAACATAAACCGCTTTTAAGACACCTTTTCAATCCTTTATCGCAGATATTATCAAAGACAGTGAGCATCAGAAGCAGTGCTGTTTATTGGGCTGATGACACCCGCACAGACATGCTAATTCACCCTCAGCACACAATAGCATCCTGGGCCGCCTGTCATCACAAAACAAACACATTTACAAATCACACAGATGACAATCGCTGTGCATTTCAAACACGGCCCGCTCTGATCTTACACCGTGGAAGCCACGTTGAGATTCGCTGCGCACACAGCAGGTTGTCTCTCTGCGAGTGTGCGCTTCTGTCGCTCTGATGGCTGTGAAATCAATAACTGTTTTGAGAGGAGAATACAGCGAGCAGACCCTGAGCTCACTTCTCCAAACCTTTAACTGTTGCTTTCCAGACGGAATATAAATTGGGAACTTCCATGCAACACTAAAGATGAAACTTAATGGGACTGTCAAACTTTAAAACGAATGAACTAAACACATGATCAATTCCTTTTCAAAAATTGAAAATAAAACATCAAGCCATATGTGTGATTATTATGTCTGTATGTCTGTATGTGAGGATGCAACTCTAATCTTGTTGTTCGGCTGGCAGGGCGCTAACAGCTCCAAGGTCATGGGTTCAATTTCCAGAGACTGCATGTACAGACTAAACGTATAGCTTGAATGTACTGTACTGTATGTTGCTTTGGAGAAAACCGTCTGCCAAATATAAATAATGCAAATTTATTCGACAGCGCTCTAGACCTATTTAACTTGCACAAAATGAAAACTTCACTGCGATCAGGTCCAATTCACTTCGAATGTTCTGATCAGCTTTTAGAAATCAAACAGAACAGAATGAAACACTTTTGATTTCGAACCCCACTCGAACAATGTGGTTTTAATGCTAACTTAAATAACAACTTAAATATCAGCATACTCCTCATACAAATTTCTAGCATATGGACTTCTTTTACAATTCGTATATATTTTTCAGAGATGCACGGATACTACATTTCTCCACCGATACTGATAGCCGATTATTCGAAGTGATATCTGCCAATACCGATTCTGCAGATTAAATGGAAATTTCTTAAAAGGGTCATATGACACGGCTAAAACGAATAGTATCCTTCGTTTTAGATGTAATGCAATGTGAATAAATGATTTAAGGTTCGAAAACGCTGTATTTTCCACATATGGAATTCCACGCATGTTTGTATCTCCTCTTTGACCCGCCTTTCTGAAATGCGCAGATTTTTTACAAAGCTCATCGCTCTGAAAAGCGAGGTGTGCTATGATTGGCCAGTTAACCAGTGCGTAGTGATTGGTGGAATACTGCAAGCGTGTGATGGAAAGTAACGCCTCTTACCATATTTGGAACATCAGGTTCCAAAGCAATTGTACTGACAGGTACGCCCACCTTACTTGTGTATACATTTGGGCGGTCTTAGTCAAATCATACCATGAACTGACGTAGATTTGTGGGGGTGTGGTTACACGAGGCGTCTCAGGCAGGTCTGGGTGAGTATTCGCTTTTAGATAGAATGCATCTTTTGTTCCGACACTTTATTTTTTTTACAATTTTACGTGTCTAATACATGCATGGGCAACTTATAACACACCAAAGACACAGAAAAACACGTATTCGCGCCATATGACCCCTTTAACTTTCTGAATGTTATTAATTCATATAATGACTATATTGAACATCAACCAACAGGATATATGATCATTGGCTGTTTTTAGAATATCGGCTAATAGCCGATAGTGTGAAAATGTGTTTTTATCAACCGATACTGATTATTGGCCAACATATCGGTGCATCTCTAGTATTTTATTTTTATTTATTGATTGGTGTTTGGTTGAATAACCATTATTTAAGTCTCTTGTGTCTCAGATATTTCTTCTAAGAAAAAGATTCAGAACCTCAAAAAAGTCTCTACTGGAGATTCAGAAGAGATATCAACAATGTCACAAACTGAGGTCAGATTTGTTTAGTCTGCAATCACAAATCAGTATTATTGAAGATCTCAGTATCTCAAACTCAAACATTTCTCATCAAATTTACCCAAATCCAGAATTAAACCTTCCTACTATTGTCTCATTTGTTTCTATTTTTGTTTTTTATTTGAACAGAAACATCTGAGACTAAGTCGATACTTAAATGAAACATAACTGAGAACTCCATCGAATCTCCTTAGCTTTATAAAAGAGCAACCTCTGAGCAATAAAACGATTGTTTGGGAAATAATACAGATTTGAGGCGATGAGACACATATGCACACTTTATACATAAACACAAATATGGCACAAACGTCTCCCTGATCACATACCCCAAAACACAGTGGCATTAAAGGAATGGGGTCCCCTCAGAGGAATATCAATGAGTCTGCCCCATTCACAGGCCTGAAAGGGGGGTTTGGTGTAGAGACCGGGATCACGGCTCAGTATGTGTGTGTAAGAGTGTGTGTAAAGTAGGGATAGTACACAGAGCACTACTTGTTCGTCTTTGGGGGTCACATGCACGTTGGCGATTGAATTGTTTAGCACCCCACCATCCATACACCGAGGGTCTTCCCACAGACTTTGAGTGATGCGGTCCAGCTATAGGGCAGGGCTGACAGCCGTACTGCTTGATGGATGGACAATGGCCGGCCCTCATTTCCCAAAGTCAGCCATAACAGTAGAGGCTAATGCATAAGTCGAACCCGGCCCGATAGGGAGGACAGTGAGAATAATGAACGTTTTTTCTCAGCCTTGGAGTAAACAGGATCTATTTGACAAAGCACATCCAACATTAGCCCTAGATTCCTTAACAACTCATGGCTCTTCAATATGGGTTTCACTTAACAGTGTTTTATTTGTTTCATAGTTTTTGTTAAAGAAAATATGTTAAATGAAACAATATTTAAAATAAATATAAAAATAATGTAACAAAATGACAGTTAAATTTAAGAAGAGCTCAAATTTAGCTGCGCAAAGCGGAACATCAATCATGATTCTTTAAATGGATTTGCAAACAGAGTATGTTTCATGACAACGATGTAGTAAAAACGAAAGAGTTTTTAAAAAGTTTCAAAACTATCTGTGTGTTCACACGGGCAAAACGACTTAAAATGCTATACTATGGATGCCAGGCCACTAGTTGTCAATGTCACTTTGTAAAGAAACACTACGCGAGTTTATAATTTGGTAAACAACACTGGTTTTAGTCATGCAGTATATCTACTTTTTCCTGTAGAAACGTAAGTACAGTATGTTAAGTAACACAAATAAAGACCTGTATTCCAGCATTGTTGTCATATCATATATACAGTACATATTGTTTTGGGTAAAACGTAATACGCATGCGCATGACAACACCGGTTTTTACAGATTTGCATCTGCACAGTTTATAGTCGGTTTTATCGGATGCACGTACCTGGCCCGAAGTTAACTTCTGGTCTGTGTTTGTGTATCGGTCTGGCTTGTGGCTAATAATATAACTATTTATATTTTAACCAATTTATATTCATATTAATTGATTTCAATATTTCATGGTATAATAATTGTATTATATAAACAATTTGTTGAAATTTATTGTATGTTAATTTTATTAAATTTACAATTTGTTGAATGGGTCCTGTAACTTTGTTGCAGTTAAGTTTAGCCAAGTTTTGTTAGTTTTGTTCATTATTGTAAACCAGTAACATGTAGCATAAGATGTAAGACGGTGGTTCCTGACCTGCCCTGTCCTTATATGGACTAAAGGGACCTCTGATGTTTGACATGAGGATCTTTAATCTCACTTGGAAAA
Organism: Triplophysa rosa; assembly: GCF_024868665.1. Taxonomy (NCBI): domain Eukaryota; kingdom Metazoa; phylum Chordata; class Actinopteri; order Cypriniformes; family Nemacheilidae; genus Triplophysa; species Triplophysa rosa. The sequence continues at coordinate 8,511,698 of NC_079903.1, read as the reverse complement.
TGAATGAACTACCCCCTATAGACAAGAAAAACAACAAAATCTCTTTAAAACTTCAACTGCTTCTCCTGGACAGCAATGATATTTACTTTGTCTCCTGATTCTGAGCCAGGTTCTTCTGAGAAACAGATCTTATAAATCTCGCATGAAGATCGTATAGAAGAATCTCAACAATGACTATGTTTACATGCACCTTCATGGTACGAAGTAAAATTGACCTCATGTAAAAACAATAATTTAGTCTGAATAATGTGATTAAGCTCATAATCATAGTAAGCATAATTGTTGTAAAATTGTTGGTGTATGTCGATTTTAATCGCAATAAGAAGGCATGTAAACGCTTTAATCACATCTCGACCAATGCTCTGACCAATGAGTTTGTGTCACGCATCTTGAGCGCACATTTGTAGTAAACGTGACATTACCGTCAATACAACTCGCTACCAGCAGTCTTTGAATAATCACACGATTGGTGCACATGTAAACGTAGTCAATGTGCCAATTCACGCTCAGTTTATATTCAGAAAACAAAACAAAATTTGCAGTAAAACCGCAAAATTAACTCAAAAATTTCCCATCAAATTCATCCAATACCAACTCTCCACATTCATTGTATGTCAACAATTGAGAAACATCTGAGACAAAGCAGAAAAATGAACCCAAACCGAGATCTCCTCAGTTCTCCCAGCCAATAAAATTGTCTTGTGGGTTTTAATCACAGCTTGACACATGGGTCAGCTTTGAGGAGGCCCTCCGATGTTACCGCTCCACCACAATAAAGCCCAAGAAGACTCGAGTAATTTAACGTTCTTCTCCTTCACACACAGAGCAACCTCACATCTCGTCCCTTTCATTCTTTCAACCCCCCACCCAACCCGACAACCTTTTAACCAAGTTAGAAGGTTACTATGGGAACTGCAAGGTTGGCCTTTCATTCCACATTAGTTTGCTCAATCAAGTTGGCTGATGGGAATCGTAGGCCGATCACCTAGCAACTTGTTTACAGGGCGGTGGACGTGCAGCGGCACGCACCCCCCACCTCTAACCTCAAGGATAGAGACAGGAGCAATGATTCTCAGACAGATGGAAAAGAGAAAGAAAACGTCTCCAATCGTAACGGCCCTCTCTGCCGCAATTATCCTATCACTCTGCCATCCCTCCCTCTCTCTCTCCCTCAGCTGTTACCTCTCTTCTAGCACGGTCGAACATAATTTGAGTGCAATTAACGTCCCTTAAAAGCCCTCAGTGCTTTAAATGCTTGGAATTAGGGGCGGGAGACAGACACATACAGGGAGAGAGAGAATAAGAGAAATGAGTGAGAAAGAGAAAGACAGTGTGAAAGTCAAAAACAAGACAGTCTGACACACACACACACACACACAGAGAGAGAGAGAGAGACAAGGTGTAAAATAAGAGGAAATATTTACAATTGCGTATACATAACAGTAACACGTTATGGTGACTATATATTACTTTTTATGTTGTTAATACATTTTTTTTTTTTTTGAACTTGCTATGCAAAACTCACCACAACACTGTTGCCAGAGTTGGCATGACTACTTTCCTGGTAGTTTGTTCCTGATATTTCCTCAATAGTATTTGTAACTTTTGTCATATGCATAGAATAGTAATTTGATAATAATATAATATATAATCAAGAGACCGTTCCACATTTTAATTGAATCAGCATTTCTAGATGTATTGTGGTCATTCCAGTCCAGTGTCTGTTGAATTTCAACAAAATCAAACCTCAGGAGTGACAAGAAGTCATCCAACGTGAAAGACTGACAGCATGACAAGACACATGAAAACTCTGATAAAAATCCAGGTTATCATATAAAACATAATTTTGAACTTTTTTAAATACATGTACAAATATTACTGTTGAATTGCTTAAAAGTGAATATAAACATGTTTTCTTTGCAGTATATGAGGTTTGAAAAATACAGGTCTTTTCTGTTATTTTGACCTGTTTCTCCAGTTTTTATTTTCTGAAAATAAGTGCAAATAGAAACAAGATTTTCATTTAAAATTTGGGAGAAATATAGTTAGTAGTTCACATAAGTAAACCAAAAATAATATTTTTCCGTAAACACATAGGCTACCTACAAACAGTAAACCCATTGGAAATAATTTTGAAATGGTCTCTTAACTTTTTCCACAGCTGTATATTTGAATAAAACCCACATTTCCCTTTTTGTCAAATAATTTTGTCTAATAAGTACCTTAAAAGTTTAATGTTTTGTACCACGTGCTTCATATTTGTGATTGACATGTTACCTTAACGGGAATAAAATGCAAATGTTGTAAAAATATTCACCGGACACCACTTTTGGCCACTACTGTATATCAAAGGTTAAATATTACTTCAAACGTTTACATTTCAATGTCTATGAAAACATAAGTAAAAGTTCAGACTTTGAATACAAATGTTGAATGCTCTCTCATTTGTAAATTGCCTCAAATAAAAGAATACTGAATACATAAAATCTAAATGAATAAATGTAAATTAAACATGAGAATTTTACATACAAAATGTAACAACTGATTCTGAATTGATCATACTCAACTCAAAGACTAAAGGGGTTCACCTCAAGTCTCCATGATATTTTGGTCCCTAGATACAGTATGCCTCCGGTCCTTCTTACAGAATATGCCTATGGTTCTGTCAGGACCACTGTCGTCAAGTTAAACAATCACAATATTAGCAAACTTGCTTGGACAGAGCAGGAGCGCAGCAATACATGTCTTCCCACCTGGGGGATCAGAACAGTTCATGATGCGTAACAGGATTCAATTAAAACGATCCGACAGTTACAGGCAGATATTGTGGAGATGGGGAAAGGCAACTTAAATAGGACGCAGTCTAGTATGTGTTGTATGACTATTGGTTAACGTTGATTAGCTGTACCTGATGTGAATGGCTGATGCAAGCTTGACTCACGTGACCTGCCAGAAATGACGCTACGCTTGATGATTTTTCTAGGATCATGCACAAAAGGTTATTATTTAGGGTCAGGGGTTTGATCAATAGCACAGGTAACACAAGCATAAGCAAGCACCAGTAAAGAATAATGAATCATACAAAAAAACTTTAAAACCGAATTAAAACAGTAAAACATTTTGGGCATGATCTGCATGGGCTAATAAATGTGCGTGTTTCCTTTAAAGGGCCATGGGTCTGATGGTCTGACATAAAAGGTTTAATCACCCCATTATCCATAAAGACTATCATTCCCGCAGCAGAGCCTGAACAACTACACACTCGCGCACGCCGCGTGCATATGCATAGCACATAAAGACAGATAAAACATCACTATTTTGTGCCACAGCCATTTCACATGCCCTCACGTCCCTCATAGTCTCTCCGTTACTCTTCGGCTGCCCCTCCCGATCCCTCTTCTCTCTCTCTTCCTCCATCTTTTACTCTCGCCCCGTGTGAAGGTCATGCAATTGATTTTCCTCTGTCTATTCATTTTTCAGTCCTGCTTTTGAAACGTGGGAAGCAGACAAAAGCTATATCCCCCCACCAGTGCGCAGAACCTCCCCCCACTCACGCCGCTCTCACCCACTGCCGGAGCGCCGGTCCCGCGCTCGCATTCCAGCAGTGCGCCATTACCGTAACAGCCCGGCTCCTTCCGGTGCACCAGCCATCCCAGCATGATAGAGAATATCATCACTGATATGCTCACACAGTCAGTGTTTGTGATTGACACCTGTTTTTACTAACAGGTGTGACTCCAAATTGTCCTGTTCACACAGAAGCTTGCAACCAAAGTCAGTCCTATTCTCACAATAGCCACGAAAACCACCGGCAACCATTTTTCAAGTGATTAAAGTCACAACCTGTGATGAAATAAAACAGTATAAATCAATTTGAAGTCAGTGGTTGGGTTTGACCAAATTTGACCCAACTATGAGTTAAACCCAGCATTTTTTGTAGAACTGACCTTTATGCTATTTATGTAGAGTATGTGAAGTGTCTTATGAAACGAGATAACTACTACATCTAAAACACAAGTTAAGTGTTGGGTTGTGGGTAATCTATGATGAAAGCCGCAACAGTTTGGTTCAATAGAAATCTGTTTTATGTTCTCAAGTGTGATAATCAGAATGTCTAAGTATTGACTGAATCCATTCGTTTTTTTCTAACAAACACATGCGCACCGATATCATCAAACACTCCCACACTCAACAACTCAGAGCTATCATTTAATTCTACCCACAAGCATACACGTCTATATCATATTTTGCATCCATTTACTTTCTCGCAGGTGTGTATATCCACACAGGCGTACGTATACACAGTCAACACACATTCACACACACCTAATTGTAGTTGAGTTGTTTCCCCTCTGTAATAATTGCAATTAGACAACCCTTGTAATTACGCTCTCCTCGTTATATAGTTAATATCTATAATTACAAATCACACACATAATTTCCTCCACATGTGCTTTCCCCTGTCTCCTTTTACACTAGTCTTCGCTCTTCTGTTATGCTGTACATTTGACTGGATGGGTGTGGATGCCGATGTTATTCTGCTTCTGTATCTTTATCGTTATAGTCGTGTTGTCAACTCCGCAATTCTCTTGAATTTAGAACGATTTTTAAAACTTTATGTTCAGAGTCGTAGATATTAAAATGGAAATTCTGTCATCATTTACTCACCCTCGAGTTGTTCCAAACCTGTATAAATTTCTTTGTTTGAACACAGAGAAAGATATTTGCAGGAATGCTTGTAACCAAACAGTTCTTGACCACCGTTGACTGCCATAGTAGGAAAAATTACAGTGGTAGTCAAAAGTGACCCAAGACTGTTTGCTGTACTACATTCTTCAAAATGTCTTCTTTTGTGTTCAACAGAACAAAGAAATGTATAAAGCAGTTTTTCCTTTGACAATTATCCATTGAGAGGATTATTATAATGCATATACACTGCACGTTCAAAAAAGTCACCACCTGGGCAGTGCTATGATCCGGGGTTGCTGCAGTTGGTCAGGTCTAGGTTCAGCAACGTTATGTGCCCAAAGAATGAGGTCCGCTGCGAATATACTGAATGACCATGTTATTCCATGATTGAGTTTTTTCTTCGCTGATGGCACAGGCATATTCCAAGATGACAATGCCAGGATTCATCCGGCTCAAATTGTGAAAGAGTGGTTCAGGGAGCATGAGACATCATTTTCACACATGGATTGGCCATTGAGAATCTTTGGGATGTGCTGGAGAAGACTTTGCGTAGCGGTCCGACTCTCCCATCATCAATACAAGATCTTGGCACAGAATGAATGTAACTCTGCACGGGAAAAAATGTTGTGACATTGCAGAAGCTTATTGAAACGATGCCACGGTGAATGCGTGCCGTAATCAAAGCTAAAGGCGGTCCAACGAAATATTACAGTGTGTGATTTTTTTTGGACGGGCAGTGTATTGAAAAGGAATAAAAAACAAATAGCTCATTGAAAATAAAACACACATTGAATGCGGTATTATCTGTTTTTAATATTTGAAACCCTCTTTTGTGATAAGAGGATTCTTGTGGTCATTCTCCTGGGCCTTGTCTCAGTAAACTTTGTAAGTGTGTCATTTTATTCCAAGACTCCTTAAATTCTTCTCAAAACTGAGCTTCAGTTTATTCTCTAAACACACCAATAAAACATGCATACAAAACAATTGTAATGCATCTTAATACATTTGGGCATCAGTTTGGCCACGTCTGTACTTCACCAATATTCACCTGTGCTATGTCTGTTTTTAGAGAATTAAATTGTTAAACTTTCATAAAAACCATCATAAAAATAAAACAAGTTCCACATGAGGAACACTGTTTGTGTGGCACACAGACGTGCTGCCTATGGAGAACGTTCCAAATAATCCCTTTTTTTGATTCATTTCCATTAGGATGATGGTAGTAGGCAGTAGACCGAAAGACAGCTGACGTGCTTTAAAGCCAGTGATTCATACAGACATACAGAGAACAAAAAGAGACATTTGTCTGACTAACCCAACCGAATTGCTCAGATGCTGCAGGTATAATGAAATTGGCAGGTGGACTACGTACGCCTCATCTCTCAGACACGGACGTTCTCGCTCTGACCACTTGTTAACAAGCATCAGCGAGGACTCTGGCTCTTTTGTTCATCCCGCCGGCTTCCGCGGAGCCCTGAGCGCGGTCTGCGGCTAATTGGCCGTTAGATCTATTGTTCACTTCACAATTGAGATGAGACTATCAGAGGATGCAATGAATGACGGTACGTACATGAGAAGCCAAATGACCCCGCTCTTGAATTAAACTCAAATGACAAGGCCCCCCTCAGAAATGAGACATGAGAAACAAACATGATGGCTTCGACTGGTTTTCGCTCCCACAGTCAACGTGACAGAGAGTCAGATGCGTGCGACAGGAACGTATAATTTCAGATGAGTCACGTTTACCTCCGCATGACTACGAGCGATTACTCTTGCGACCCAATCTCAATTACTTTTCTGCGTGTGCGGCGTTCCGCGCGTGCATGTTTAAGCTCCCTCTCGCTCTATTTTCTGCATTCTTCCGTGCAGTTTTCAACGTGAGAGTATCCCGAGCGACGTACACCCGCGACCTATAAGACAATAATAGCCTATTCCATTTAAATTCATCATTTAAATTAATAACGCATTTGTATTCATTGACAGGCCGCCACCGCCGTGTTTGAATTGAGTTTCGCTGTGGTTCACTTGAAGCCATCTAGTTAATGCTACCTCAAATACAAAAATCGACACTGGGATGGATGCTAAAAGCGTCACATAAATCTGCCTCGAAATGTGTAAGATATAGTAAAAGACCTCACAAGTTCTTGCTGTGTCTTCGAAGTGTAAAAAGAGCTAAACCAGAGGGAAAACCAGCTAGACTAAGACCAGCAGACCAGCTTAGGCTGGTTGAAATGTTTTTATTTTTGACAGGACAGGTGTTTTGAGCAAGCTTACCCTTGTTGCAATTGTTCTGCCCCTCCATTAGAGGGCTCCAGGGCGGGTCTCCTTGGCTGGCAAAGTGTCTCATATGCAGGTAGCTGATGGTGAGGCGGATGATGGAGGCCTTGTCCAACTGGCTGGTGATTGCTCCGGGAAGAGGGAGCATTTTGGCCAACTCAAAGAACTCAAAATTCTCTTTACCCCGCCGAGAACGAGCCGCGTTGCGTGACTTCTCCTTCCTCAAGTTTTGCAGGCTGGGGAAAGATGAAACATTAAGACGGTGATCAGACAATGATAAAAAACAATAGATTTGTGTCACGTTTATTTTGGTTTTACTGGCCACTAAAGCAGTGAGGAATAGACATGCTTTTTGAACACAGTTTGTGTACAATAAAGAAACAAAAATGTTGTTTAGTTATACATTTTAGTAGCTAAAATTCGCCTGACTCTGATGTGCAATTAAAATATTGTTTTGTTTAAAGCTGCAATATGTAAACTTTGCCTCAATATCTCTGTTCGAAAACATAAAATTGCAGGGGTCTTGTTGAACTATCTCCTTAATATGGGTTGTGTTTTGGATCCTTTGTGCGGATGAATTTGATGGTAAGAAGTACGATTTTATTGTCCTCTATGTCCTTTTTAATAACCCAAAAATGAAAATTCTGTCATTTACTCACCCTCTTGTCATTTCAAACCTCTATGACACAAAAGAAGATATTTTGAAGAATGTTGGTAACTGAATAGCAGCGGCACCCATTCACTTCTATTGTGGACACAAAACCAATGCGAGTCAATGGGTGCCGCCGTTGATCGGTTACCAACATTCTTCAAAATACCTTCTTTTTTTGTTCTGCAGAACAAAGAAAGTCATTCAGGTTTGAAATGACAGAGGGTGAGAATTTTCATTTTTGGGTGAACTACCCCTTTAAGGCTTAAGAATGTATACACTTGCTGTATATTTTAATACAGTATTAACACAATATTAAAAACGTACTGGAAGAGTTAGGCAAACTTCTGTATGCCATAATCATATACAGTATTTACATACATGATGTTACATATTTTTGTGATTTAATGTTTAGAATTTCTTGTTTTTTAATTCGTGAAGTTAATAATATATAGATATATAGATTATATCCTTTACACCCTCCAACTCTTACTGCACGTCTTCAATTTGTTAAAGCTATTTTCTTAAAGATTTTTGCCAGCAGGATGTCACTCTCAGTCTTTTTTCTTTCTGTCAGCCGTACGTCTCCGTTTCTCCAGCATCTCGGAGCATGATGGCTGACCAGTGATCAGCTTTTTATAGTTCACTGTAGCTGGTGGGAGGCCTGATCTTACATCAGAACCGCACCGTGGTCTACCCCAAATCCAATCGCTCCGTCTCTTTCCCAGGCTCCCTCCTGGGTGGTGAGCCCCGGTCTTGATTGAGGAATCAATGGAGGGCGGGGCTGTCTCAGAGGCAGGCCTAGGTAGCTGTCGCTCTGATTGGATATCGACTCGCTCTCAATGGGGCCTGAGTGGTGGAATTATGTTGTCACGGCGACTCCACAATTTGCGTCTGTTCTGGAAGACGGAGGCGAACGTGTCCCTCTCTCTCCGTCGCTTTCTCTCGCTCGCTCGCTCTTTCTGAGTCGGTGACATTGATTCTTATTCATCCTGCAGATGCACGGCGAGTGAGGGAGGGCACGGAAAGAATGTGTGTGTGTGTGTGTGCGTGTGTGCGTGTGTGTGTGTGTGTGTGTGTGTGTGTGTGCGTGTGCGTGTGCGTGTGTGTGTGTGTGTGTGTGCGTGTGTGTGTGTGTGTGTGCGTGTGTGTGCGTGTCTGGGTGTGTGTGAAAAGGGGTACCGAGTGAATGAAAGGGAACTGCCAAAAAGCTTACACAAAAGAGTCAGTTCCTCAATTTGAAAAGAGACTAATTTATTTGTTTAGACAGGACTGCGCTGTGTTTTACGGGACAAAGTGTATAAATCAGCAAACTTATGTGATTTGGCGTTTTAACGGCGGTTTATGACCTGTGTGTGTGTTACCTCACAGTACATCACTAGATGTGTCATGGTGCGTTTGTTGCCCTGTGTGATTTCTTGGTGTGTAAACAGCTTTGTTCAGAGGACAAAACACTAGAACATCCCATCGTAGTAAAACGGCCCTGGAGAGTTCAATCAATACAGTCATTGATTCTGTTTAGTTTTTATATCCTCCACAGTTGAGTGGACATTAATAATTCTGCTAAAACTAATGGAACCGCAAGAACAGCATTTCAATTATTGGCTGTTTGTGAATATCCTTGTTTATGTGATTTCCAAGCCTGCATTCTGATTGGTAGGGGTGGGCAGTACGATCAAAAACCGGTTTTACTATCTAATCAACTTTATTTTATGCGAAACAACCATGATACAGTTATACAGCCGTGGAAAAAATGAAGAGAGCACTCCAGTTTTGCTGTAAATCAGCATTTATACATGTTTTGTGACAATTCCAGCCAATTGTCTGTTGAAATTCAACAGACTCAAACCTCAGGAATGACATTAAATCACCCAGCAGCAATGTAAGTCTGAGAAAATGCAAAGACGCATAAAAAAATGAAGTATGTAAAAAACTTCTGTAAAAAAACAGTAATATGCCGCTTGTTTCTTACATTTCTTATATTTTTATACACCCAGTCTGTTTCTGTATTGTAAAATTTTTACCGCATTTCAAAATATGTGAAAATAGTCAAATTCTGTACAATCACATTTTTTACAGTCTAAAACAGGAACACCATGTTGTTTAAATATGAACAGCATAAGTATATTCGCACTATGAATATGAACACGTTTTGTTTTCAGTATTCAGGATCTGCAAACTTTGCATCTTTTTTGTTTATTTTTTAACAGCTTGTCCTATTTTCATTTTCTGCACGTCAATAAAAATCAATATTTTCATTTGGAATTTGGGAGAAATGTAGTTCACAGAATTAAAAAAAAAAAGATAATTTTACTTAAACACCTTCTTAAAAATAATTCTAGGAAACTTGAAAGTAGTTTTGGAGTGTTCTCTTCATTTTTTCATGACTATATAGAAATCCAAAACACATCCATTTCCACAAATGTCACAAAATCTGTTGCGGTTTACATTTTTAGATCTTCATACTAGCCAGACTTACTGATTAGTAAACATAACATTGCAGCTAAAACTAAAACTATGATATAGTAACAGATTTCACGCGAAACACCTGTTACACAAAAAAAAAGCAATGTTACAGTTAGGCACTCAAGTCTATTTCGTTACGGTACTGTACTACAAAAAGTACAGCCTCGTGTACATCTTGCTTAATGCATTAAGGTGTGTGTTGAAGTTGTGTTTGTCCTCACCAGGGCAAGGTTGGCGGTTTGGCGAGCAACCCCTGTAGGAAATCCCACTCCACGCTCACACACTTCCCCTCGCTGACGAACGGCATGGCCGCCATCACGCCCCTTATGGGCCGCCACCTCTAACTCAGTCTGTGATTGGCCGAGGCTATGTCAGTCCGAGACCCCCAGCAGAAGAGCTGCAAGAATGGAAAAAAGTTTATCAGATGAGCCACATACAGTAATTTGAGGTTTACCTTAAACCAGACATCCCTTTAAAATATACACCATAATGCCATACTGTACATTCAATATTTTTGTATTTGTAGCCATTAATAAATAGTCGTAGTTAGATGCCTGCACAGCCCTTCCCAAATAAAACACACCTACACAAATGCATACACTCCAATTTCCAGTGTCCAGTTCCATGAGCTTCCAGCAATCTTTGGCCCCAGTGCTTTTCGTCTTGGCCTCAGCTCTATGACATTTAAAGGGCCAGCGTGCCCTCCAGCTGCGTGGTGCCATACCCACAGGCGCGAGATGCCTGCTGGCCAGCTCTGGGTAAATCACAACACTGTCATACTGGCTGCATGCCACAACACTTACATCCCCCTCTGACCTGACCTGGCACTGCACATACTGTACACACACACACACACATCACTAACAACATGACATCAGCGGATTACTCATATGGGTCGATCCAACCTCTGACATGACACTGAACTTGTATAAAGCCGTTAATTTCAACTGATCCCAGGGCAGCCATGACCAACATCATCATAGCTCACAAGAAGGCTTAACCATGAGTTGAGAGACTGTATCAGATGTGCTTTATTAACCTGCACATATCACGGAATACATATGACTTGACACATATGCACAATCCCATGAGAAAGACGAGAATTTCCTTGTATCTTTTTTATTGCTTCTTTAATTCCTTTTAGGTTCCCTGAACTATAAAGAAACAACCTCTGAGCGATATTTTTCTTGCATACTTGTTTGGATGTCATCATTTACACATTACATAAACTTGCATGACACATCATTCCAGCAAACATAAGTGATGACAAGAACACATAAGATACACATCTACAACTAAAGAAGGAAGAATACAAATACTAATAGGAGCTCTTAAACTACAACAGTACCACACACACATAGACATTTCTGCTCTTTAGCTTATCATTTCTCATCTAATCGTGTGTGGGATCTCGCTCTGCATCCTCACTATCTCCACAGACATAATGGAGGTCCTGTCCGCCGTAATTGTTCAATTAACTCCACAACCTTGTTGCAAGGTGTGTTAGAATTCATGCCCTTCACAAACGGACGACGGCATCAGAGAAGGTCACGGCCTCCTAAAACTTTGAAAAAACAACACATCATCTTCAACGGTGTGCTCCACTGAATGACTTGAGTGTTACCGGAAATAACTGTAAAGTTGTGTTATGAATGCATCATGGATTTGTATGTTTTTGTGCATGATGAACATATATCGGCCCAATGATAGAATTAAGAACATGAGCAATTAATTAGCACTAAAATTTAAAGGAAATCATTTATTAAAATGTAAGCCTAGTGGTCTGCATGTAGGTGTGTTGTGCAACAGGATTCTGGGACAACTCGATTTGGATCATGGACTTATGTCCGTCTTTCTCACCTTGTATGATTACCTGTCCTATTGTATCTCTAATATCATATTCAATAAAGCTATAAAGGCCCAAAAAGTTTCTTTAAATTAAAAAATTAAAAATGTTGCCCAAGCTCAGATCTGCGTCTTTGCATCTAACATTATGCAGCTCAGAAATGCTTTTAAAAAGTGCAGAGCAGAATCTGAGGATTTCAAAAGTTGAAATTAACTTGAAAGTTGAAATTATGCACAAAATGTGTAAAACACTGCAAAAGACACAGCATGCGAGTGCAATGGTTAGTATAATGTCTATCTAAGGTTCTATCTGCATTATGAACAGTTTTGAGGTTTTTGAGTTTTGAATTCCATTTGACTTACTGTAAAAACAATATTTGTCATTTTTTGTTGTTTCAACTCAAATAAAAAATAAGTTACCTGGTTGTCTTAAAATGTTGAGTTAACTTTAAAATATTAGTTAATTCAATTCATTTGATGCAAACTCGATGTGTTGATTAATATTTTTAAAGCAACCAGGTAACTTATTTTTGTTGAATCAACTCAAGTCTTTTTTTTGTTTAAAGAAGTCCCAAAATGTACATAACATAAAGAAAAAACATCATATCATATAAATACGTTGTCACATAATATGAATATGTGAAGAGCTCAATTTTTACAAAAATGTCAGATAGAACCTAATAATTCCAAGACGACAACATTGTCTAGCATGTGTTTACATAGGAAAACAATGTAAAAGTAGCGCAGTGGAACGGAAGAACACATTCTGGTTGAACGGCCCCAACACTTTAACCAAATCCGTAAGACTTGAATGGATCATAAGAATGTTAGGATGAAAGAATGAAGGGATATTTCATGTTCCATGTGGGGAAGTCTGGGTGGGCAGTAAATTGTGCTACACGGTTATAAAGAAACATCTGTGCATGAAAAGTAAATGAAAGAACTATAACCATACAATCTGGTTGGTTGATAGGATTACTTGGGTAAATGTTAAATGTTACAGTTAACTGTTAAATACTTCAAACATCAAAACCGACAATCCATAACTTTTCTTGGTTAAAAATAAACATTACGCAGATTCACAATAGTAAACTTAATGACTATGATATGTTGTGCTCACTTCAAGCAGCATAATAACAAATTTTATATTTCAAAAGTAGTCACGTATTGCATTTTTAAAGAAATGTTTTAATTGCTGGATTCATACGTGTCAACTTCATATGGTGAATAAATGCATCATAGATGCAATGTATGTCTAAAAGAGCATCAGAATGGGGTGGGCATCGGCTCAGGTTGGGGTGCGAGGGCACACCAGAGATGGTTGTGTGTGTTTGGCGAGCCCGTGGCTGTTTGTTTTCAGAGGGGATGCTTAATTAGAGCCTCCAGCTGTCAGAGGTTCATTAGCGTGCTCCGCCCCTCCCTATGGAGTCACCAAATGGGGAAAATGAACACATTCAAGTCAATCTGCACGCAGACAATACAGCACGTCTACTACTGACTTTCACACAAACACACGCTCGAGCGCAAACTCCCACTTGTGCAACATTTCGTGCAACATTTATCGCTCCCACTTTTCCAGGCTGGATAAAACACGGCCATTCCATTTTAAATGTCACATGTGTGAGAATCCGTGAAGGACCTCGGGAACATTCTGGATTATTCATTTTTTTGTAATGCTGGGTGACTCTGGTGACTTTGACCTTTGAATGGCTTTGACAAAAGAAAACAATTCGTGTATGTGGCCATCGGCCACCTTCTCTCTGTCTCTCTCTCTCTCACACACACACACACACACACACACTTTCCTGGCACTCGCCTCCTTTTCCTATTCTCTTAATAAATGTAAACAGCAAACAGCTGTGGTGAGCGAGACAAATCGCACAGCTTTCTCTCTGTAACTTTGTACAGTTATAAGCAGCCAATGCAGCTTTTGACAGAATTAAAGAAAGTAGCACTGCATTTGAAAACGTCAAAAGCTTGTGGTAATTTGCCATTACTTGGCAATGTTTGCCAGAACTGGCTGCAATCTATTGTTGTTTTTTGCAAATCAAAAGAGAAAAAATATTTTTAAAACATTATAAGAGAGTCATTCTGTGTTTTAGCAAAAAGAGCATTTCAAGGAAAAACTGCAGATATGACACAACGCACGTCACATTCAATTATGTTGCCTTTCCAAATGATTAATCAGACACCTTTGAAGTGCAAATAGTTCAGCAATATGTATACTGCATGTAGTTTTCCATCAATATGAGGAGCTGTTTCTACAGAATACTAATTTCTCTTCACATCTCTCCGCATTTGAAGTCCGGCATTAGGAAGTCAGATGTTGTCTTGTTTTCTTCGAACACTGATAAATCAACCCTGGTCAACACCATTTCTCTCCCTATAACATTTAACTGGACCTCGCTCTCTCTCTCTGCTCTGGCTGGACATGGCTTTGGTGCTTTGCCGTTGACCTTGGCGGTTCCCCATCATTCCCAATACAAGGTTCCCTTCGGATCCACAGAGATGGAGTCTGCACCTTCATCTTCACCTGGCCCATTAATTATCTAATGGAATCAATACCGCATTTGATTAGATCAACCCGACCCTACCCGCCCCTGACCCGACACAGACAGAGAAGGTAAAAGAGATGGCGGAAGGGGTTCCTCGACCGCCCAGTGCAGCAGTGACCTCTGCCTCGGAGGCGTTACGCATGTCTCTCACATGTGGATATGTGTTGATTGTTTATGTTATTAAAAACTTATGTTTGATAATGAAACCTGAGAGATTAATTGAGAGGGATATATAGAGAACTAGTTTGATAATTCTCTTGTTTAAGCTTTACATGTATAAGATGTGCAAGATCCACTTACACAGTAGACATGGATATAAAAAGCTTGGTTATTTGTGGGATTTTCATCTAAAGATTAGCTGAGTGTGCATGGAAAGAAACTGTAGGTCATGCTTAGCCACAGAGGAAAAAAACATAAATGAGATATTTTATTATATTTACTGTAAATTGCTACTAGACATCTATGAGGAAAAACAGAGATTTCTCCTGCTCTTTCTCCCGCTTTGCCTGAGAAAAAGACCTTGATAATCCCCAGATGTCTGCTCTAGAGTTTCAGAAGACATGTCAACAGTGTCACACGCTCAGATTTGCTCACACTGTGCCAAGATATGAATCAAAGGTCTACAATTAAAAGCCAGACAAGCCAGATCCAAACGTTTCTAATTCATCCAATATTAAAATGATTTAAGCTATGAATTCTGTAGTACTTTTATAGATCTATATGCTCTAACTGTATGCCAATTGAATTTGTTTCTTTAATGGAATTTTAGGAAAACATAAGATACAAAATGAATGCTAAATCAAAAATAATGGATAGAGCAACCTCTAACCAATAAAAAAAGGTCAGAGATCTTTCAAATGCTGCATGAGACTTTATCTAATACAACTATGAGCCGTTACAGTTATATGTTTAAATAATGTTTCATAAACTATTTTAAAAATGAAAGTTTCAACGGTAAAAAAAATAATGCATATGTTATGTACTGATAAAAATACACAGTATCTATGCTGAACACACTCAGAAATCCCTTCACAAGAAAACACTCAAAAACACACACAGGGTCAAACAGCCATACACATTTATACACGACATGTCAGAGAAAAGCCCAGAGTCTGTATGCTACACAGTCACATCATTGCATTTACCTGTCCCCTACATGTCTTTTTTAATTTAATTATGTATTTTACTTTTTGTAGGTGTCTTGATTTCTATATACTCGGCAGATGCAGTATTGTATAAAAATCAAAAATTAAGATAATTCGGGGATTAAGATTTGGAACACTGTTAAAATGTTAACTGTGGGCAGTGAGAAAAAAATATGAATTATTTAATATATATTTGGGTTAATTTACGTAACTTGGTAATATCTGTTATGGTTGTATTTGTACTTTCAAACTTTAAATTTCTCTGGTTTAATAACACAAAAAAAGAACATTGGACTTTATTTAAGAGCAAGCAAATTTAAAAGTAAATCACCACTGAAACTAATTACAAAAAATTCAAAGGTAAAACATCTATGAATACATCAGTAATAAGTAATAAGAAAACTTTTTTGCACTATAGTTATTAAAACTGGATAGCAGCGGGGTGCACAGTTGTCAAATCAAAATGATGTGACCATATTTTAATTGCCTTAAAAACAGGCTTCATTTTCTTGATTTTTTTTCTTCAGATTTTTCCGTAATATGCAAATTGTGCCCTAAAAATGGTCTGATATGAGATTTTTAAGGAAAGCTGGTCATAAGCTTTTAATAAGACCACCAAGTTCTCTCCGGCTGCAGAAATCTGAAGGGGTCGCTATATTGACAGGGTCTCTTGTTTGTTTGTTTGTGTGTGCGTGTTTATAAAGGCATATCGATGTGTGTGTATGTTGAGTATATAAATATCCGTGTGTGTCCCTCAAGAGCCGGGTATGAGTGGCAGGGATTGGTTATGTAAGGAGTCACAACGGGTTGCAGTGGACAGCCTGACCACAGATCAGGTCAACCAAGTGTGACACCAACAGCTTCTCACTGACACACCACTGACACTGTCTGTCACCGGGCCTGTCTGTCCCATTCTGAGCATGTGTGTGCGTTTGTGTGTTCTTTTATGGTTCTATAGCTCCATCTTACATACCTGCATAACTATCAATTCTCCATTCACGTCCCTCTCTGAGATTCTCCTGATCTGTCTCGCTTGCGCGGATATGGACTTTGGATGTGCATGCTTTACTAACAGGACGGCAGGCGATTTCAGGGTTTGTGTGTTGAAGGTTACGTTGATAATTTGATAATATAACAATAGCAACAACGGACCATCCAGAGCACAACAAACTCCAGAAGATGACTCGTAACGGACAGTAAGAACATTTATCATATCATTCCAAAATAACAGAGAAACATTTAGCAACAAGTAGATTCCCATGATGCTATTGATGATTTGGGTTCAAATAAAACACGTATACCAACACTGAAAACAGACTAATGACAATGAAACAAGATGCAAGATGTTTTTCACTCTTCCAGAAAGACAGAACAGCATCTGACACAGATCCATTCATCATGGTGTGGTCACACGAGTGATCTCTCCTGTCCTGAAACTAAACTACACGGTCACGTACGATTTTATATTTATGGGAAAAAGTGAAGCATCTGTGTTGAAATAATTCATATTCGAAAAGTCCAATCGTCTGAAGTGGCGGTATAAGACTATTAACAGCATTCATTTCTTTTTCACTA
Source organism: Triplophysa rosa (assembly GCF_024868665.1). Taxonomy (NCBI): domain Eukaryota; kingdom Metazoa; phylum Chordata; class Actinopteri; order Cypriniformes; family Nemacheilidae; genus Triplophysa; species Triplophysa rosa. The sequence continues at coordinate 8,494,497 of NC_079903.1, read as the reverse complement.
AAGAATTTATCAGAAAAAATATGAATGTATATTTTAGTCACAGCACTATATTTGCATTAAACGGGTAAATGTGGAATATTACTAATAAGCTGTAAGTAAATATCTTGAGTTCCTTATAAATGCACATAGTTTTTGTTATTTAATGTTACGTAAAGTGAAAAAATTGAAAATGCTTTCATAAACATGACAAATTAGAAATAGTTGTGTGGGTTTATAATTTGATTTTAATGATTCATTCTGTTTTAAACAATCATAACATTTCTGTCCTGTAATTGTCATTTTGAAGTTGTCATACTCCAAATACGTCCCGACGTGTTTCTCGCAAAAAGTTCCATTTTAAAGCACCCAGAAACTGAATTGCAGTTCTGTTGAAGTAATGTTATTAAACCAACAATTTAGTTTCTCCTATAATCCCACGCTAAGCTCAAATTCCATGATGAAGAAAAAGGTTAACATTTACCCACCCTCTTCAATTCTAATACAAATGCAGTCATTTAAAAGAGCCTGTTAAATCCAAAGACATCAGATAACAGAGCGCAGCCGTCTCCCAGCCACCATTCACCCGCTCGCACAGAACACGCTGTCAATGCAAAAAGCTCTAATCTTGTAAAATCCACTAATGAAGTGAGAGATGATGTTTGAGAGCGAGCCAGGCGGTTCCTCCCCTCCGCACCAATACCTCCGACATTGACGGGGAAGGACAAGTGCACTTGTGAGTCAAAGCATTCTCCAACACATTCCCCGGAAAAACTTTCCCAGGATGCCATGATCGGGCGTTTAGTCATCAACAAGTTTGTGGAGGATCCTAGAAGCACGCTATAAACTCTATCGTGTAAATTACTGTAACTTTTCAAATGACATTGAGAAGAACATTTGTGAAGTTCAGAGACCGTCTTTGAAGCACATGTGTAAACACAGACCAGAGCGGAAGGAAGTTGTTTCCCGACTCACCTGATGTGCATGTCCAGCGCTGAGCGGCAGATGCTCTCCTCCTCCTCTTCCTCAGATGCTCCAGGACCCGTCCGGATACCCGAACCCTGACCCTCGGCTCGCTCCACGTCCCGAGACCCCTGACGCTTTCACATGCACTCACACACACTAAGGGGGTGACAGGGGGGTCAGACGGGGCCAAGAACAATCCCAACTGCCGGCACAAAAGAGCAGACGCACACACAACACACAGCTGCCGCTAGAGTGTGAGAGAACGAACGTGTGTGTTTATGGGCTCAGGGCGGCGGTGACCACGCTCTCCTCCTCTCTCACTTTCCCACCATCCGGCTCAGGATCGTCTCAGATATGACTTGAGTTGGAGGATGCGAGGCTGTTTCCTTCTCTGGCATGCATCCCTCTTTGGCTCTCTTTCCTCGGAGAGCTTCTATTCTTCTCATTTCCTCATGGGAAAGCTGCGCGCACCGGTTGTCTCTTCACCCGCTCTCTCTCTCCCTCTCTCTCCTCAATCGCTAGTAAATATAAAAGACATGCTTGTACAGCCCCAGCCTCTCTCTCTCTCTCTCTCTCTCTCTCTCTCTCTCTCACTCAATCTCTCTCGCTTTCTCGTTTCTTTCTCGTTTACACTCCCTCCTCCCCACTGCCCCTCACTTTCTTTCTCACTGTCAAAGCTGCCTTTCAAATGCTGATTAGCACAAGTAGTGGAGCGGGTGTTATGGCTAGCGTTTGGCTAAAATTCCTTCACACACTGCAAAAAAATAAATAATATACATTCAGAACAAGTATCGAAATATTCTAAACCAGATTTACATTTACAATTTTCTCATAAAGGAAATTAAAATAATAACTGGATGTCACGGAAAAATGTAACTATTTTACAAGGTGGCGATTTTGTGTACATTTGTATATTGTTAATCGTACGATGTGAAACATACGATTATTCGAAAAAAAATCCAGACTGAAGCCCCGCCCCCAAACCTAACATTGCTGCGGCAAAAGCAGAATCAACTTGACGTCTCAGAAAATGTTTGCTATTTTACAAGGTGCCGATTTTGTATAAACTTGTGTAATGTGAATCGTATGACGTGAAACATGCAATTATGAAAAAAAATCAAGATTGAAGCCCCGCCCCAAAACCTAACATTACTGCGGCAAAAGCAATCAATCAATTAAAACGTACAAATGCATTTAAATTAGCCTCCTCGTAAAATAGTTACGAACTGCGAATTGACTTCTTTTCAAAGTAGCCTTATTTTTTGAAGCAAGTACATTTTTTTGTTTCGTTTTTTTCATATTAATCATAAACTTGAAACAATGGCAGATGGGGCGTGTTTGAGAAACCTGTTCGTAAACAGTCATTGTTTTTATAAATCCGTTTGGTGACACCGCAGAGGAAATTACAAAGCTTCAAGATGAATTTACTGCAGAAGCAACACCTGCTTTCTGATAAATCTTGATTTAAGATTTCTTACGCCTTTGACAACTTTTAAACAAAAGGACAAGATGGGGTTTATGATAAAAACAAGGAAAAACTATTTGCCAACGAGAAAAAAAATAAAAAACAAGATGCAAGCTGTGGTCAAAAAATTGTCGCAAAAAATAGCGGTTGGTTCTACACAGGTTTCCTTTAAAATTCTCCTCGCCTTCCATTGGTATTCGAACCAACAGTTCCCGCCCCAAACTTGTGTGATTGGTTGGACCAACGTTGCTAGTAAAAAAACACGCATTTTTTATAGCAACGCAAAAACAATGTTTACCCATTTTCAAGAAAGTTTAAGCAGGGATGGCGTTATAATTGTCTCTGCCTATTGAGTTTTCCACTTACTTAAATTAATAACTATTAAGAGTGTGTTTATACAGATATCATCTCCTAAAGCACAGCCACACTGACAAACATGCATACACACTCGCGTATTGAGCAAATAAACACGCTCGCGCTGTTCGGCGCACCCGCGCCCCTCTCCTCCCTACCCTCCTCAGTTCGTTCTTCTTGCCCTCAAACACTACTCAGAATATTGATACATCACCCCCCTCCTTTCTCTCCTCCCTTTCTCTCTCTCTCCATCATTCACTTTCCCCGCTGAATACTGATAGGCCGTCTACTCCGTGGTCTGGGTTTCAAATTCTCATTCTCTCTCTCTCTCTCTCTCTCTCCGTGCGCTCGCAAAAAGCTCTCCGTAACATAAAGGGGAAAACGGCAGAAGTTAATGCACTGACCGAAACATAAATTCAGTTAAGTACCATTTCAGATTACGTCGAGCTAAAAAGTTGGCTTAAGCATTCACGAAGGAGGAGAAAAGAATGCGAGCGGCCGAGACGACGGTATAATAAGAAAACAAAGAAGCGTGTGGGAAATGTTGAAGAGAAAGAGCCGTTTCATTCTTACTTTTGCTATTGTTGGAATGGAGCAGTGATAGAGAGAGAAAGAGAGCGAGACAGAGAAAGAGAGAGGATAAAGGACAGAGGGATGGTCCAGATGAGAGAGGCGACTCTCTTGGTAGTTTAAACAGCTGACTGCAAACTTGTCAAGCACACATGTTTACGTAGCTGTCTTAAGGAAAACATATTCTCTTGTATAAGATATCTCACAAAAACATCCACATGACTGATTAAAAAGTAGCCTAATTTAATTGGTTTTATTTTAAGATCATTTACCTGTCACGTTTATTAAGCACCTTATCTCCTTTTTCATCACTTTAAAGGGATAGTTCCCAAAAATGAAAATTCTGTAATCATTTACTCACCCTGATGTAATTTTAAACCTGCCATAGTTCGGTTACCAACATTCTTCTAAATATCTTCTTTTGCGTCCTGCAGATTAAAGAAAGTCATACAGGTTTGAAATGAGGAGGGTGAATAAATGACAACAAAAGTTTCATTTTCGGGTGAACTATAACTTTAAAGAGACAGTTCACCCAATAATAAAAATTCTGTCATCATTTACTTACCTTTGAGTTGTTTCAAATCTGTATCAATTTCTTTGATGAACACAGAGAAAGACATTTGGAAGAATGCTTGTAACCAAACAGTTCTTTGCCAGTAGGGAAAATTGCTTCATACATTTCTTTGTTCTGTTGAACACAAAATAAGATATTTTGAAGAACGGAGGAAAGCAAACTGTTCTGGGGCACTTATGAATAATTCCTACTAAGGTAGTCAATGGGGTCCAAGAACTGTTTAGTTACAAGCATTCTTCCAAATATCTTTCTCTGTGTTCAACCAAACAAAGAAATGTATACAGATTAGGAACAACTATAGAGTGAGTAATTCATGACAGAATTTTCATTTTTGGGTGAACTATCTCTTTAATGTCTGTTTTACACCTCTGAGTTTTTATTCGTAATTTCGCAAAAACAGCATTTATTCACATTATTAGCATCAGAATCTGAGACAATACAACTGTGCTTCCATTAATAAACATTTATTATAAAAATTAATGAACAGTATAGTCTGAAGCTGCTGATAAAAGTGTTGTAGTACAATTTGTCAGCACCTTTACAAATATATAGCTAGCTAACATACTTAAATTTTTTTAAATAAAGTTTTCTCGGAATTAAAACATGTATACTCTAACAAAAAGGGTTCTTCAAAACGCCATAGAACATAGAAGGCCAAAAGAACCTTTAACATCTGAAGAACCTTTCTGTTTCACAAAAGGTTCTTTAGATTATAAAAAGTAAGAAAGAGATGGTTCTTAAAAGAACCTTTGACTGAATGGTTCTTTGTGGAACCAAAACTGGTTCTTCTATTGCATCACTGTGAAGAACATTTTAAGCACCTTTATTTTTAAGAGTAGCATTTAAATGGATAGTTCACATCAAAATGAAAATTATGTCATCATTTACTTACTCTCTGGTTGTTCCAAACCTCTATAAATGTATTTCTTCTGCTAAACACAAAGAAAGATATTTGGGAAAATGTCAGATCTCATACCCCATTGACTCCCATAGTATTTATTTTCCCTATATGGTAAATGAGGGATGAGAACTATTTGGTTCTTCCAAATATCTTCCTTTGTGTTTAGCAGAGCAAATAAATGTATACAGGTTTGGAAAAATAAGAGGATGAGTAAATGATGACAGAATTTTCATTTTAGGTGAAATATCCCCTTAACAAAAAAATTGTATTTCCTGAAATATAAACAAAAACAAGCACATTTAAATTTAATTTAAATATGGTGACGCATTGCTAATTTTGAATCCCACTGGTCCACACAACTAGTTGGTCTCATGACTAGTTGGGTCATACATTGACATATATAAAGTGATACATATTTTAAAAACTGAACAGCTGAAGAACGGAAGTCATATACAGTACATCTGGTATGACATGAGGGTGAGTCAATTATGAAAAAAAATCATTTTGGGGTGAATTATTCCTTTAATACAGAACTTGCTTCGCCATATTATAGTCATTATAGCTCGACTTTTGGTTAAATTTGGTTCATCCGATCAGTATTCAGCCTCAGAACTGTTATATAAATGTCATGAAATCCCCTTCTACTCAAAAAGAAATTAAACTTGAGATGAAAGCAAACTGATTTATCTTATCGTGGTGGAGGGCTCAAGCAGACAGTTTCCTCTGGACTACCCACTTAAAATATAATAAAAATCAATAGTTCTTCTTAAACTCATGACTTCATGAATAACACAAAACCAAAAACAGAGCAGCAAACCTTAAAAACAAAGAGTTTGTTCAATAAATAGTTTGTTCAAGTGCTGTTTACACTGACAGTGATTTAAAGCATCAAAGCGACCAGAAGTCATTCATTTTCAACCAGAGTTGACATTTAAGGTGACATGAGTGAAAATTCACTTTATTTAAATGAGTAATGATGTCATGTGGTGACAGCCAATAGGAGTGCAGAATCATGTGATCTGCTGTCTGATACAGCAGGAATGTGACTGCGTGTTCTTAACTTTTTCAATGAATATAAACTCTATTCTTCCTTTACGCTTTACCTGTCTGTCTCTCTCTCTCTCTCTCTGTCCTAAATCACATCTCTCAACCTTTAGCAGCTCTGACAGCACAAAAAGTAATTACTTCTCTAATTTACCCTGTCGAATAACAGAACATGTCTGTACGTATGTGTGTGTGTTTGGATGAGAGACAATCTGTGTCAGCAAAATGTCACTGCGCCAGCGAGTGTGTGTGTATGCGTGTGTGTGTGTGTGTGTGTGTGTGTGTTGAAGAAAACTGTTTTGTGGGAGGAATATGGAAATGTTTGTATGTGCATTTAAATGTGTGTGCTCATATGGGTCTTAACGTTTGTCTGTGTGTAGCCTCCCCTTGGTCCAATTACTCGCACGACCCCCTTCCTCGTCCTCTAAACCTCTTCGGTTTACACTCGGCCGCAAATCCCCGTTTCCCTGGTGGGACGCCCCGCCACGCCTCTCCCTGACCAGCCAGACCTCCGCCTCCCTCCCCTCCTCCCAAACCTCGTCCCAGGTGAGCTGACAACGTCAGGGGGGGCTTAATGATATCTGAATATTAATGAGCTGTTTTGAATACTAATTATATGAGCAATGAATGAACATGATGGATACACGAATGCATGCTTAAAGAGACAAAAATTAAAATTCTGCTATTATTAATGTATCCTTATGTCATTTCAAATTTGTATTATTCTTGGAAACAAAAGACGATATTTTGAGAAATGTCTCAGTGGTTTTGTGTCCATACGATGGAAGTCAATGTGGATCAATGTTGGTTTTTAACCAGCGTTCTTTAAAATATCTTCTTTTGTGTTCTGCAGAAGAAAGTAAGTCATACAGGTTTGAAATGAGGGTGACATGACATGGGGTTGAATAAATGAATTTTCATTTTTGATTGAAACATCTCTTTAGTCAGTACAGAATTTTCACAACCTGTGACATACAGCAAGAAAAAGTTGGGAAGGGAAATTGGGAACGATTGGATAGTGAAACGTGTCCATTAATGTTAATAATAGTTGAGCGAAAAATTCTGTTATTACTTATTATTTATACAGTATACTACCAGACAGGAAGTCATTTTTTATTAAATTAAACTTTCAAATTTGCCATGTAAGCCAGTGAATTGTGTACAAGTGAATATTAATTGAACAGAGTACATTTTGTTTCCAGCTCTACTTCAAAGTTGACTTTTCTGATTCTCTCCTGTTGATCAAATCCTTGTTTTCTTTTTATCTGCTCTGCCAGGGTTGGAGATCTCTCCTTTCTCCGGTCCCTCCCTCTCTCTTTCTCACCTACTCGATATTCCAGCCTTGTTTCCCTGCAGTCTCCAGCACAACTTTCCGACCCACTTCCTATTTCCTCCCTGGCCCTGTGATCAAAGCCTGCAGGACGGCATTGCCTTGGGCAGCAGAGAGAGGGATAAGGGATTCGAGAAGAAGAGCTGGAGGAAGAGAGGGATATACAGGAAATAAGCCACATGGGTGGAAATGGAGAGATCACAGAAAGATGTCCGTCCCTCTGTCCAAGGACAAAGAGATCGCAAGATGGGGTCACACAGTACAGCAAGTCCTGGTCATCCAAACGTGTTTGAGGGAACACAGTCTCCCACAGTCTCTGTTTAAACATCAGAAACCCATAGGAAATATTTTTCTCAGTGTGGTACTTAAAGAAATTCTAACTGCTATACAATCTGAAAGATTCACGATCAAAAACAAAGAATGTTGAATAAAAGGATAAAAAACACCCTAATACCATAAAAATTGTGTTGTACACATGATCACTACCTCCTCCTCGCGGCCATGTTAGACCATGAAGTTTTTATTCACTGTAACTGTTCCACTGTGCCGTAGCTCTCAAATCTCATTTGTGCTTCTGCATATATTCAAAACTGGTGTGTTAGATTCAATCAAAACACATTTGAAAACCAATGAAGCAATGACACATTTGGCATCATTGCTATCATCAACATGTCCTCACTCTTTTTATACCATGGTCTGTTTGAATACTGGATTCTGATTGGCTGGAAGGTGTGCATTAAAAGCCTTTAACGCACGGGTAGCTCCAGTCAGTTTGATTACATTTAAAATTAACTGACAAAATAACCGTCATATTCACCTGTTTGATCTAAAATGACACTGTAAACATCAATAAAAGCTTTAACTTGGCAAATAACAATGGTATAAGCGGTATCCACGGCTAGCCGACTTATTTCCTATTTTTCTTATCATATATCAAGGCAGCTTAGACAGTATGCATTAAATCAGGTGCACATTGAGTCTTTTTTCTTTAACTTTTTTATCTTTCACAGACTCTTCGTTAAACACGGTAGCCATTGTTTGATCTCAATCGTCCAAACTGAAGCACCATTGACAGTCGTCTTTCCCTCATAGAAGCAGTAACAGTGTCCAAACATTTATCAGTATTTGGTGACCATCAAGTACTGCCAATGTTGCCCTATAATGAAAATCTGTTATATTTTAGAAAGCACAATTGTGTCCAAATTTGTCCCGTGTGCACCTGTTCCAGCATCACCATTGATGTCTCTAGAATCAAAGAAAGGCATACAGGTTTGGAATCGCATGGTAGTACATAAATGACATCACTTGAATGGCAACAAGCAAATGGCACATTTAGTAGTAAATGAAAAATATATGTTTCCTTTTGCAGGTTTGGTCATTTGAATGGGAGAGGCCAAAGAATGTCTACGTTTCTGCTCACAGCTAATGGATATAGAGTTTTGGGAAGAACAAAGATGTGGGAAGAGAGAGAGAGAGCATACGTGTGAGAGTGGAAGACACTGGCCCATTTGTACCCAGACCAGAGCATCTTGTACTTTAACATTCTCCCCGCATTCTGACAAAGAGCACTAATTATAAATAAATTAGGAACACGACACGGTGAGCCACAGAGGGACAGCGAGCGGCGCAAGAGAATGAGAGAGAGAGAGAGAGAGAGAGAGAGAAAGGGGAAGAGAGATTGAGGGGGTGCTAGGAAAGAGAGGAAGAAAAGAAAACAGATAAGAGGAGAGAGGGATGAGCAAGGAGACACGGGGAGAGAGAAAGAGAGAGATGGTATACAGGACTGGAATTACTAATAAATGTCTTTTATGTGAATCATAAAGAAAAATTAAATATGAAGCATTACAAATATGGTTATTTAATTAGAACGGAAAGATCACAATGTACAGTTTATATATAAGCACGAAGCAGTCAGTTCATTTTAATTAATAAGAAAGACAGAAACACTGACCTTACAATTTTTCCCCTTTTTTCAGAAAAAAGTATATAGATGTCTCATTGTCCACTGCCTACATACTGTACTGTACATCGCTGACTATTAAGATTTTCAAAAGCCTCTTGGAACATCTTTTAATTTTTCCCTTATCATGTTTTTTTTCCCCTTAAAATGGCAGCGGAACAGAGCTATGATCAAAGCTTTTCTCTAACATTTTCGGCCAAGGCTACTGTTAACATAAAATATTTACTCACCGTCATTCAAGCTTATCGGTCCTGACAGTCAGATGAAGGAGAAAGAGACAGACGGTATAATCTAAATAGATCACACTTCAACCCTGCAGGTATTTCTGTCCATACAGCACGACCAAAGAGCCAGGGATGCCTGACCCGAGAGGGCGGGAACACTTTTTATATCCAGTATAAGCTAAAAATGATCAACTGCATCTGATTTAAAGCATTAATTTCTTTTATACAGACACGAAATGTGAGATATTTTGCAATTCCAGCGGAGAGGAAAGGGTTGAGGTGAAACATCAGAGGTGAACGCCAGTAACAGAGACAGGAAAGGTCAAAGAGGTCATCCCCATCTGCCCCCTTCTGACCTTGCCTAGGCAACAAGGCTATAACCATGGCAACTGACTCACAAACATATGTGATGTCATCTATTATAATTGGAAGGGGGTTGCCGGAGGAGGGGACGGTCACACACTGACACACACACACATTTGTTGTATGTGCCAGTGACCACATCATGAGCGCCTGTGCCATATCCAATGATCGCTTTAACTTCCCAGACAGCCATAAAAAAATGAAAGTGAATCAAAAGAATTAGCATTCCCGTAACGTAAGGGTTGTCTGTGTGCCCCCTGGCAGCGGTGAGAGAGGGGCTCTCTGTCTTTTTCCACTACACCATCACCTACTCTCGCTTTACTCTGCTTGTTTCTCCCTCCTCCTCTCTCTCTCTTGGTCTGTGTCGTCCTAGCCAAGAGGCTGACTTTTTGCGTGGATGATGGCGATGAATAGAAAAATTTCTATAGATGTTAAGGCTGCTGTCAGTCACGTGCAACGAATACACAAACATGCCGCGGAAGACAAAGTAATGTTAATTTATGCCCATTTTAATGTTAATTCCACAAATACAACACACTTTGGTGTCCTGTTGATACTTCCATGTTTTGGTTTTTGGTTTGGTTAGGTACAAAACCCAATGTTAAAAAAAGGTTCAATCTAAAATGAAAAGTTTAAGCACTTAAAAGTGGTATCTTACTGTCTAAATGTGCCCCACAATTTGACCCTGTTACTGAAGGATTGGTGCCCTGTTACAAAAATGCTACTGTATGCTACTTACTTAGAATTAGGACTGAAGTAACATCAATCTCATTTATGTCTACTTTTGTAATCTTTACCGTGAAGTACTGTAAAAATTAGTGTTTTGATCGCACCCATTTAAGTTCAACCCTGTTACCCAAATTATTGTAGGAAAAATGATCAAGCAAATATTTCTGTTTATACACTGAGAATTATTCTGTCCAATTTAACGTCTTGGTTACGGATGTAACCTCAGTTCCCTGATGGAGGGAACGAGACGTTGTGTCGAGCCGACAGATGGGTTTCGTCCTCGAGAACCAATCGCTTCCGACTACTTAGAAAAGGCCAATGAAATTGCCGAATGAAATTTGCATGCCGGACTCCGCCCTCGGATATCCGGGTATAAAAGGGAGAAGGCGTGCCTCATTCATTCACCTTAGTTCTGAGGAGCCTGAGACCTCTCACCACTGCTGCAGTGGGCAGCACGTGTTGTGGCAAGAAGGACACAACATCTCGTTCCCTCCATCAGGGAACTGAGGTTACATCCGTAACCAAGACGTTCCCTTTCTGTCGGTCTCTCGACGTTGTGTCGAGCCGACAGATGGGGTTCCTATGGAAAACGCCACAATACCGTGCCCTGTCACAATCTCTAGCGAAGCGAAGGTGACTGGCCTGGGCGTGTCAGCCGTGAGCATTATCCGCGAAATTGTAACCTACCAGTGGGTAGGTAGGGGGTCCCAGAGCTTTTTAGAAAGGTGGGAAGGCCCCTGCCTTCGGCCTCACAGGCGGCGGCCTAGTTTCTCTAACAGCGAGAAGCCGCCTGGTACCATAAGGCCACTGGGTAAGCGCTACTTCCTCAAGCGGGGGATGCGCTACAGAGACCATTTCCTACCGTAGGGAGGAGTTTAGTGGAGATACCAACATGGTCTCACAGTTAGGGGAGAGGTCATGGGAAGAATGTGCAGACTGAAGGAGTTAACTGCGAGGTGGAGGTCCACCTAGGGAAGGTCATGGGTTACCAAGGTGGGAACCAACATGAGGATACATCAGACGGAACCGCCCTGCTGGGGGGTTAAAACGTCTGGCAGCACTAGGTCCGGTTAGAGCTATGTTGCGAATAACTCAGGTGGTACCCGGCCTAAGGGGCAGGGCTGCTCTGCCTAGCCCGCCCGCAGGAGGTGCTTGCTTAGTGATGGATGGAGTGCCTGTTCTTCGCCCAGTGGGGAAAGAAGTGAGGCTGAATTAGTACGCTGACCCACTCGAGAAAGGGGGGAAGGTACCATCATAGGCGTACACCCTACCGGTTGCCGGTCCTACATGTTGCCATGCAGGACGCGGGCTGACACCAGTTCTACGCGGAGGTTGTAGAACCTCGCGAAGGTGTTGGGTGTAGTCCAACCCGCAGCTCTGCATATGTCTGTTAGAGAGGCGCCGCGTGCCAGTGCCCACGAGGAGGCTATACCCCGGGTGGAGTGAGCTCTCACTGCGACTGGGCACGGGCGGTTTTGGGATTGGTAGGCCGTCGTGACAGCGTCCACAATCCAGTGCACCAACCTCTGCTTGGAGACAGCTCTCCCCTTCTGCTGACCTCCGAAACAGACAAAGAGCTGATCCGAGCTCCTGAAGCTCTGCGTGCGGTCTAAGTAGAGGCGCAGTGCGCGTACTGGACACAACACGGACGGGGTTGGGTCTTTCTCCCCGGTGGGGAGCGCCTGTAAGTTCACCACCTGGTCCCGAAAATGAGTGGTGGGAACTTTGGGCACGTAGCCGGGCCAAGGTCTCAGGATAACGTGAGAATCCCTGGGTCCGAATTCTAGGCAGTCAGGGAACACGGAGAATGCTTGTAGGTCGCCTAGCCTCTTGATGGAGGCGAGCGCCATCAGGAGAACCGTCTTCATTGTGAGATGAGAAAGAGCGGCATCTCCTAGGGGCTCGAAGGGGGGCCTGATGAGGCCCGCCAGGGCCACATCAAGGTCCCAAGAGGGTATGGAGCGCGGACTAGGCGGATTCCGCCTTCTCACGCCCCTTAGGAACCTGATGACCAGGTCGTGCTGTCCTAGAGACTTTCAAGCAACTGAGTTGTGATTAGCGGCAATGGCGTGTGTGGATGGGGAGAGGTTAGTCTCAAGTCTCTCTTGTAGAAAGGACAGCACGGTCTCGATCGCACAACTCTGTGGGTCTTCTCTTCGAGAAGAGCACCAGGACGAGAAGAGGCGCCACTTGTAGGCGTACAGTCGCCTGGTGGCTGGTGCCCTTGCCTGAGATATGGTCTCTACCACCGCCGGTGGTAGGCCACTCAGGATCTCCTCGTCCCGTCCAGGGGCCAGACATGGAGGTTCCAGAGGTCTGGCCTGGGATGCCATAACGTGCCCTTCCCCTGGGTAAGCAGGTCCTTCGTCAGGGGAATCGGCCAGGGGGGAGCTGTCGTCAAGAGCATTAGCTCCGAGAACCAAGTCCGGTTGGGCCAGTGTGGCGCAACGAGTAACACTTGATGCTCCTCATCCCTGACCTTGCACAGAGTCTGTGCAATGAGGCTCACTGGGGGGAAGGTGTACTTCCGCTTGTCCCGTGGCCAGCTGTGCGCTAGGGCATCCGTGCCGAGGGGAGCCTCGGAGAGGGAGTACCAAAGCGGGCAATGGGTGGTTTCCAGGGAGGCGAACAGGTCTACCTGAGCCTGCCCGAACTGCACCCAAATGAGCTGGACTGCACGGGGGTGGAGTCGCCACTCTCCGTGAGGCGTCGACTGACGAGAGAGCGCGTCGGCTGTCTGGTTCAGGTCGCCTGGGATATACGTGGCACGCAGGGAGCGGGTCACCTGCTGACTCCACAGGAGGAGGCGTCGGGCGAGTCGTGTTAACTGCCGTGAGCGCACGCCACCCTGGCGGTTGATATACGCTATTGCAGTAGTGCTGTCCAACCGGACCAGCACGTGCTTGCCCTGCACGAGAGGCTGCAGCCTCTTCAGTGTGAGTAGCACAGTCCACAACTCTAGGCAATTGATATGCCAGCGCAGGCGGGGTCCCGTCCAATGCCCGACACTGCGTGCCCATTGCACACTGCACCCCAGCCCTGCAGGGAGGCGTCTGTCGTCACCACGACATGCCTCGTAACCTGCCCCAGGGGGACCCCTGTTCGAAGGAAGGTCATGGAAGACCAAGGGGTTAGGGTGCGTCGGCAGAGAGGCGTAACTACCATCCTCCTGCTGCCGGTGTGCCACGCTCTCCAGGGAACTCGACTCTGTAGCCAGTGTTGGAGCGGTCTCATGTGCATCAACCCGAGGGGTATCACCGCCGCCGAGGATGCCATGTGTCCCAGGAGCCTCTGAAATTGTTTCAGGGGGACCGCTGACTGCTTGAAATGTTTCAGGCCGTTCAACACTGACTGGGGGCGTTCTGTAGTCAGACGCGCTGTCATGGTGACAGAGTTGAGTTCCATACCAAGATAGAGGATGCTCTGCACAGGGTAGACTTGCTCTTCTCTCGGTTGACCTGTGGTCCCAATCGATCTAGGTGCCGGAGCACCAGGTCCCTTTGTGTACACAACAGATCTCACGAGTGTGCCAAGGTAAGCCAGTCGTCGAGATAGTTCAGTACCCGCACACCTCTCTCCCTGAGGGGAGAGAGGGTGGCTTCCACGATCTTCGTAAAGACTCGTGGGGACAGGGACAGACCGATACGGGCGATGACGAGGGAGAATCGAGACATGAAAGTAAGCGTCCTTCAGGTCCTGGGTCAGGTCCTGGGTAACCCTGGGTCGGTCTTACCCTCATGGATCTCTTTCAATGCCTTGGCCTGGTTGACCTGCAGGATGGCCATGGCGTGGAGAGAGGAGGCAGCTTGGCCCGCAGCAGCGTAGTCCTTCGACACCAGTGATGCCGAAGTCCTACACGCTTTGGACGGGAGTTTCGGTCGACCTCTCCAGGTGGAGACCTCTCCACCGCGACTGCACGTTCCACCTGGGGCACGTCGACGTAGCCTCTAGCTGCCCCACCATCGAGGGAAGAAAGAGCGATGGAACTGGTTTGACGTGTACGAGCCGAAAAAGGCGCGTTCCAAGTCTTCGTCAGTTCCTCATGCACCTCCGGGAAGAACGGAACCGGGGTTGGGCGCGGCTTGGAGTTGCGCTCAGAGCCCAAGAACCATGTGTCCAGCCGTGAGCGCTGGGGGAGAGGCACCGGAGTGCACTCTAACCCAATGCTCACGGCGGCCCGGGAAAGCATGACATCTCGAAATCCGCTTCTTCCTGAGCTCGACCCCCCGTGGGGGGGAGCTGCAAGGAATCGTCGGGATCGGATGCTAGCAAATCGCTCTCCGATGCTGCGATAGACATCTCATCTTCTTCACACACCGTTTCCGAATGCGTGAATGAGGATGCAGACGTATGGTACCATCTGCTAGGGAACGGGCAGGCGAGCGAGACGGGGTGCGAGCGGTTCGCGAGCGCTTGGCTGACGGATTTACGCTCGCAGTGGCCCCCATATCACCCTCACCACTCGCCTTGGCGGACGGTATGGCCTTAGCCATTCTTGTCACAGCCCAGGAAGCATGCGAGGTGGTGGCTGGTTCTCGAGAGAAGACAGCCACCCGTGACCGCAACGTCTGAATGACCAGCCCGCAGTGTGGGCAAGACGAGTCAACGAAGGCTGCCTCAGCATGCTGGAGACCCAAATACTTGAGGCAGACATCGTGTCCGTCCCCCTCCTCGATGAGGGTACCGCACCCACAAGAACAGCGGGACATGCCACGCTGGAGAAATTTGCTCTTTTAGATCTCTCGAACACCTCTGGAACCGCTGAGACGCCCAGGGGAAGTCGCCGCAGGAAGGGACAGTCCGCTGCACCACGTCGTAGAACCGGTAGTAGTAGCGAAAGTCTGCAATTCATGAGTGAAGGCTCCGAAGAACAAAAGGTGAATGGATGAGGCACGCCGTCTCACTTTTATACCCGGATATCCGGGGGCGGAGTCCGGCATGCAAATTTCATTCGCCAATTTCATTGGCCTTTTCTAAGTAGTCGGAAGCGATTGGTTCTCAGGGACGAACCCCATCTGTCGGCTCGACACAACGTCGAGAGACCGACAGAAAGGGAACTAAAGTTAATTTTAAAAAAAATTATTCTTGCACAAAATGACTTTTTCATGTTCAATCATCAAACTTACACTTACACAAACTTACACTTTGCACTACAAGAATGATTTGTGTTGAAACAGAAGTTTAAACTGTGCAGAGGATTGGCAGTTTCCAGCTTTATATGCGACTGCATTAGGGAAGTCATTTAAAAATATATATTTGATGTTTTACGGTTAAAACACTTGTTAGTGTTTAAATGTTAATTTATCTTACACCGTGTCTACATCGGATGTGGCGCGGCATGATATGACATGACAAGAGACAATAGAACCGGTCGCGTCCGGTGTAGACATGGTGTTAGAGATTTACAAGAGTTTGATATATTTTTGAGTTTTGTGGTTAGCATTTTGCGGCGATGCTTGTCCTTAGACTGGGGAATGTTTCTAATTTTTGTTATCATGATGTCTTGGAAAAGATCAATTGAAGTTGGAAAAGAAAAGTTAAAGTCATACATTTGGCAACGTAAACATATATAAATTAGGGTTGTCAAATCGCATCCAGAATAAAGGTTTGTGTTTACATAATATATTTTTGTGTACTGTGCATATTAATTTTGTCTTATACCATGGTCTTTTTGAATACTCGATTCTGATTGGCTGGAAGTTGTGCATTAAAACCCTTTAACGCACAGGTAGCTCCAATAAGTTTGATTACATTTTAAATTTAATTTGCAAAATCACTGTAATTTTCACCTGTTTGTTCTAAAATTTCACTGTAAACATCAATGAAACATTTCACTTGGCAAATAACCATGGTATAAGCGGGATAATCCACGGCTTCGCGTCGGGTGGTTCTTCGCCTCCACGTCGTGCATTGAAATCCTTTAATGCACGGCTAGCCATGGATTATCCCTTACTTAATCATTTTTATATTTTTCTTAATTATATAGGCTAAATGTATGTGTATGTGTTTATAAATGCAAAATTAATATGCACAGTACACAGATATGATGTAAATACACACTTTTATTCTGGATGTGATTAATCGCGATTAATCGTTTGACAACCCTAATATAAATAACGTAGTGTCTATTTACACTGAGTACAAATAGCCCGCCTTGTTGGCAGAGACTATTTACACTAGCTCCGCCCACCAATATGTGATTGGAATAGAGAAAGTGTAAGATTGAAACTGTTTCAAACAGCGACTCGAGTAGCATGAAGTGTAAAGTCTGTATAGCGTGGCCTGGGAGACCAGGGTTCTGATCCCACTGAAAATCTTCTTCAACCATTTTTATTACTTTATAGATCATAAAGGCATTTGTTTTCAATAAAATTGATTTAAGACTAGGTTTGGGTAAGGTTAGGGGTAGGTATAGGGCTTTAATATCTCAATAAATTGCCATCATTTTAATAATGTTTATAAATATAATGATTTACTGTCTGTTATTATTGCATAATGTTTAATGCACAACAATACTGAGGTGCAAATAGTAACGTTATCTGCCACTATTTATAAGTAAAAAGCATCTAACTACTATTTCTACTTAATCCAAAGAAAATGGGCCCTACAGCTATTTTTGGTTAGTGTAATTAGCATATTGCTAAGAAATGCTGCTATTTTCACGTAGTGTAAACAGAACTTATACTATTTTCACTTAGTGTAAACAGCATCTGTCGCTATTTTCACTTAGTGTACACTTAGTGCAAATAGCCGCTGCCTATAAATAATGCTGAGTAAACATAACTGTAATATGTGCAACCAATATACATACTTTATGTTAGTTCAACAGATTGTTTCCCAGTGTTTATGAGAGAGTTTACTACAAGCTCTTTCATGCATGAAAATATTCAAACTTTGTCCATTATGAAAGGTCTTAAGACATAGTTCTTTAGATAATTGACGTAAAACATACGCCATCTTCAGGGAAGAAGTTTACCTAAACAATTTACTGTAGTTGTGTTCCATAAAAGAAATCAAGTTATACAGTGTTGGAACAACATCAGGGTAAGTAAATGGTCTTTATTTTAAGGTGAATCATCCCTTTAAAGAAGGAATATGTAGCCGAAGGGTGGAAAACGCAGCTAAAGTAAAAACGCATTACACTGGAGAAAACAATACAACAACGCACAAATGTATCTCCGGTCAGGAGCTCACACATCTTCCCAAAGTCATCTACACAATCAGTGATTGCTTTAAATTAATGTCTCTAGCCAGTATCCGTACTCCATCCTGCACACAAGCATGCGGAGAAAGGCTCGTTCTAGTTGGACATTGATTGTCAGAGCCCTCCAATCTCTTTTGAATATCTAGAGCATGTTAATTGTGTATCTTCATGCTTAAGGGGAGTGAAGTGACATAGACAAATGTATCTCCTCACTCAGACACAATTACAAGAGCACACCCATAAGCAAACCTACACGCCACAGCATTAACATGAGCTCACAGGGACTTCATCAACACTTAACCCTTCCTTTTAAAAAACCCTCGCACAAGAAACACGAGGGAAGAGCACATACATCAATTCTGAGAGCTCTCTGAGTAAAAAAAGTTAAAGGGGTCATATGGCGCGAATACATGTTTTTCTGTGTCTTTGGTGTGTTAAAAGATGCCCACGCATGTATTAGACACGTAAAATTGCAAAAATTTAAGTATTGGAACAAAAGATGCATTCTATCTAAAAGCGAATGCTCACCCAGACCTGCCTGAAACACCTCGTGCCGTAACCACCCCCCCACAAATCTACGTCAGTTCGTGGTATGATTTGACTAAGACCGCCCAAATGTAGACGCAAGTAAGGTGGGCGTACCTGTCTGTACAATTGCTTTGGAACCTGATGTTCCAAATATGGTAAGAGGCGTTACTTTCCATCACACGCTTGCAGTATTCGACCAATCATTACGCACTGGTTAACTGGCCAATCATAGCACACCTCGCTTTTCAGAGCCATGAGCTTTGTAAAAAATCTGCACGTTTCAGAGAAGTGAGGCAAAGAGGAGATACAAACATGCACGGTATGTGGAAAATACAGCATTTTTGAACCTTAAATTGTGTATACACATTGCATTACATCTAAAACAAACCATAATATTGGTTTTAGCCGTGTCATATGACCCCTTTAAATTCAAAACAGAAACCTGTGGTTCAAAAGTGGTTGCTACGTCAGTGCTTGTTGCTAAGGTTTTACAAATGGGTGGCAAACCCTCAACATTACATGTTTTCAATGTGCATCTCACAGGAAAACGTAGCTATTTTATTAGAGGATGATTTTGTATAAATTTGTACAATTTAAATCATACAAAAACATAGCTACAAATATTAGAACAAACAGCATGAAACTCCACCGCTAACACTCCCGCAAACACAACCATCATTGGGGACGAGATCATATGAGTTCATTCAAATTAGCCTAAATGTAAAATTGTTACAAATTGCAAGTGAGACGGTGTGACTTTTCCAATTAACAGCACGTTTCCTATCGGTAAAACATCACATGACCTGTACCATAACTTTGGTGTGCTTAAACTGCACTAAAAATCACCTTTTTCAAGGTCGCCTCATCTACTGTGCCTGCGCACAGGCTGGCAAGTGCCTCACGAGAGCGCCGCCCCAGAGAATCGTCAGTCAATCTATTGGCTTATTTCACTTGAAGGCGGGACTTCCTTTAGTAGATCGACCACATTGAGCGTTGCATTCCTCCCCATTCATTGTAATGGCAGTGGCGCATCTTCATAATATTAATATCTTTGGCATCTACTAACAACCTATGAATTGAATACAGTATGTTAAAGGCACAATATGTAAGATTTTTACTTTAAAGGAGCTGTGTGTAATTTTTTGGAGGATCTATTGACAGAAATGCAATATAATGTACATGTGCTAAGAGGTGTGCAAAGACCTTACATAATGAAGCGCTATGTTTTTATTACCTTAAAATGAGCTATTTCTATCTACAGTACATACAACGCGGGTCCCCTTACATGGAATTCACCATGTTGTTTCTACAGTAGCCGAATATGGACAAACTGCTCTATAGAGCTTGTTTTCTAAATACGTTTTCTCCTTCGGCAAAGAAGTGAAAACTTGATGACATCTTAGTTCTGTGTCAGCCACCGTAGTGCTTCAGAAGGGAGGGGTGGTATGAACCGTTGGTTGCAATTCGCAACCCGCTAAAATGTCCACATTGCTCCTTTGAGATATCCACAAACCACAATCACAGTGTTTTTATATTTTGTTCATTTGCGTAGTTACATTATCCCAAATATTTCCAACAATGCCAATCTATTGTTGTTTCTAGCAAGCCACTCTGCTGGCTTACTTTATAACTGCATAACAACTTTATTTCATTACATTATCAATAGACATGATTTGTGAGTCCCGTCGGGTTGATTTCCATCAGCAGCAAGACAGCAAGTCAAAAGAGCCCATGTGCCAGTTTTTGTGATATTCTGGACAGTTGATTTGCCATCAGTCTTTTATATCAGCCATGATACAAAAAAGTAAGGTTTATAAAAAAAGTAAAAGCACACCTCATGACAATAAGACACGTGATTTGAGATATGGATGAGTTATGCATTTAACTGTGATACTATGTTTGCTTAAATACCTAACCCTGAGTAAAAGCAATAGTAAAAGTGATGCTCGCTTGCTAGCAAACACCACTAATCAATGCCACGAGAACCGGCACATCAGAGAAAACAACTTAATCTGTCAGAAAAGCCGTTAAACACTCTCCCACTTCTCTTTATCCTCTCTCGCTCTCCCTCTCTCTCTCTCGCTCTGCACATGCACATCAATCACAGGGCCTCAGCATCATCAGAATGAGTACATCTGAAACCATGATGGATGACAACTTCCTACAGATTTCCCCCTCCTGTGCCAAAGCCATTAAACTAAAGGCATCAAAATGCTTGGGCGAATAAGAATCTCCTCACTCTCACGCTCATCCCAGACACACTTTCGCCGGGCGACTGCGTGTGTGCTCTCTCTGAATCATAATGGCAAAGATCGCCCTCAAACTCAAACACACAAAGCAGGGCACAACGGAAGCATAGACGTGGTTTACTGGGTTTGCACGTGCTGTCTGCGTTGTTAAGACACCCAATTCACTAAAGGAATTATGCAAATCGGGTACCAGCGCAAGAGAATCTGTGCTAAACGCAATTTGCACGACGCAATTCCTGATCTTGCGGGTCAGTACCAAACTGACAATTTTCTCATATTTGCTCACCATCACACCATGCCAGATGTCTATGACTTTCTTTCTTCATTTGAACACAATTTGTATTTAAAAATCTGTCACTATAAATTCATATACAGCACAGCTCCCAAAATGTTGAACCTCAAAAAAAGCACATACATACATAATAAAATGTATCCAGATGATGCAAAAAATAAGTGTGCATGAGAAAACAATTAGTGTTTCAAACATACAGCCGTGGAAAAAATTAAGAGACCATTTCAAAATTAATTTCTGCTTTTCTGAATTTACTATTTATAGGTTTGTGTTTCGGTAAAATGATCATTTTTGTTTCATTGCGTGAGCTACTAAAAATATTTCTGCCAAATTTCAAATTAAAATCTTGTTTCTATTTGCATTTATTTGCAGAAAATGAAAACTGGAGAAACAGGTCAAAATAACAGAAAAGATGCTCTGTATTTTTTCAGACCTCTAAAACGGCAAAGAAAATAAGTTTATGTTCACTTTTAAGTAATGCAACAGTAATATTTGTACATGTATTTAGGAATTATTTTTTTATGGTAACCTTGATTTTTATCACAGTTTTCATGTGTCTTGTCATGCTGTCAGTCTTTCACATTGCTGACTTTATGTCACTCCTGAGGTTTGATTTTGTTGAAATTCAACAGACACTGAACTGGAATGACCACAATCTGTGGTCACAATACTGATTAAATGAAAATTTGGAATGGTGTCTTCATTTTTTTTCCATGGCTGTATTTTGCAAAGCTGAATTTGTTTCTTGTGTCTCATGACAAAATATCAAATGACAAGTAGTCACAAGAAACTTGAGAACCAATGAAATTTGAAGTTATCAATGTGCCTCCATATTTGAATTTAACGATTGTTTTGGTTTAAATTTTGTTGCGTTAACATGATAAGCAAACAGCACTGACTTTTGTGAATAGAGTGCTATCTATAATAACCCCTATTTACATATAGGCCTAAGGGAAGCTTGTTTGTGATCAAAAATAATTGCAATGACATAATTTGTCATTGTGCAATGCTATTTCGACGCATTTTGCATTTCATTAAACTATATCGTGAAAGCAGGTAAATTTACGCATTTAGCAGATGCTAAATCCAAAGCCACTTACACTGCATTCAATCTATACAACACATTTGATCAGTAGGTGTGTTCTCTGTCAAACCCACAAGATTTAGCTAACACAATGAACATGTCACAGTGATGAAACACAAAAATGTTTTGTGCATTGATCACACATGCTTCAGTTAAAGCATACTTCATCTTTCCAGGCTTATAAATTCTTCCTTAAAAACATAGTTTGCACGCTATCAGTGCAGACAGCATGGGACATAGGAGCGAGTTCCAGTCATATTAGCGCTGCCTTACGTATTGTGTTGGGAATGGAGCTGTGATTGCCGGTTATGTGTAATATGCTGAGAATTTACATTGACATGGCTGACTGCTCAGCAATATACAAGGCAATTAACTTGATTGCCCTATCTCAGACTAACACTGCCGGCCTGTGCGGGAAAATGAAGACACAAAGAAATACGGCATTAGGCCGTCTGCCGGTGCTAAAGCTACGTGTGCTGAAAAGAACAGTTAGCGACAGGAGATAAATGCTGGCTAGCAAAGCCATGTATGAAATGTAAGTTGCTTTGGGTAAATTTGTCTACCAAACGCATTCAAAATGACATTGAAATGCGTATATACAGTGAGGGAAATAAGTATTTGATCCCCTGCTGATTTTGTAAGTTTGCCTACTTACAAACAAATGAGGGGTCTATAATTTTTATGGTGGGTTTATTTTAACTGATAGACACATAATATTAAAAAAAATCAGGGGAAAAAAATGTTATATAAAGGTTATAAATTGATTTGCATTTCAGTCAGTGAAATAAGTATTTGATCCCCAAGCAAAACATAACTTTGTACTTTGTGGAGAAACCCTTGTTGGCAAGCACAGAGGTCAGACATTTCTGATAGTTGGTCACCAGGTTTGCACATGTGTCCGGATACATTTAGTCCACTCCTCTGTCAATCTTTAAGGTTTCTTGGCTGTCGCTCAGCAAATTGGAGTTTTAGCCTCCTTCACAGAGGTTCTATAGGACTAGGGTCTAGAGACTGGCTAGGACATTTAATGTGCTTCTCCTTAAGCCACTATTTGGTTGTCTTGGCAATATGTTTTGCGTCTTTGTCATGTTAAAGGCTCATCCATGACCCATCTTCAGTGACCTAGTTAAGGGGAGGAGGTTCTCGTCCAAGATTTTACGGTACATGGGCCCGTCCCTCAGCCCCTCAATGCGGTGAAGTCATCCTGTATACCTGTAGCAGAGAAAAAGCCCTAAAGCAGAATGTTTCCAACACTGTGCTTCTCTGTAGACATGATGTTCTTGGGCTCATAGTCAGCATTTCTCTCCCTCCAAACACAGGAGTCCATTTTGGTCTCACAGCAGTGCCAGCACTTTCGCCAAAGCCTTTTCTGAATCATTTTTATGTTCATTGTCAAACTTAAGACGAGCCAGGCGGGCCTTCTTGGGCAGGAGGACCTTGCGGGTGCTTCAGGATTTCAGTCTACTGTGGCATAGCGTGTTACCAATGTGTTACCAATGTTTTGCTTGCTAACTGTGTTCCCAACTGTCTTGAAATCATTAACAGGCTTCTTCCGTGTAGTTCTGGGCTGATCTTTAACATTTCTCATGATCATCTTTACCCCATTGGGGAAATATTGCAGGGAGCTCCAGAACAAGGGCATTTGATAGTTATTTTGTATATCTTCTATTTCCAAATAATCAC
The DNA here is from genome assembly GCF_024868665.1 of Triplophysa rosa. Classification (NCBI taxonomy): domain Eukaryota; kingdom Metazoa; phylum Chordata; class Actinopteri; order Cypriniformes; family Nemacheilidae; genus Triplophysa; species Triplophysa rosa. The sequence goes on along the minus strand of NC_079903.1, from coordinate 8,471,001 downwards.
ACCAACAGTTGTCTCCTTCTCACCAAGCTTCTGTCTGTAGCCTATTCAAGGTTTGTGCAGGTCTCCAATCTTGTCGCTGACATCCTTTAAAACCTATTTGGTCTGGACCATGGTGTTGGAGAGGTTGAACTGGAAGATACAGATTCTGTTGGCAGGCATCTTTTATATACATAACAAGCTGATTTAGGAGTACTTTCTTAAAGTGACAGGACTAATCTGTGGTCCATATAGGCACATAACCAATCTGTGGAGCCAGAATTCTTGCTAGTTGGTAGGGGATCAAATACTTATTTCACTGACTGAAATGCAAATCAATTTATAACCTTTATATAACATTTTTTTCCCCTGATTTTTTTAAATATTCTGTGTCTATCAGTTAAAATAAACCCACCATAAAAATTATAGACCCTTCATTTGTTTGTAAGTAGGCAAACTTACAAAATCAGCAGGGGATCAAATACTTATTTCCCTCACTGTAGACCATTAAAAGTGAAGTGTTGTGAGTGTTTTTAGCATGTTGCTTTGTAATTGTTAGGGTGCTCTGGGGTGGTTGCTTACCGGTTCAATTGAAATGTGTCCCAGCCTCATGCCATTGGTTGAACCCAAAGTTGACATGTTTACGCGCCTCAGGACGTCATTTTATGGCTATCCGTCCTGCACATTAAACTCAGAAAAGAGGAATGTTAACAAAAATTGCACTTCAACAAAATGACACTGTAAAGCATGTTTAGGAAGATGACTGAAAATCATCAGCTCTGTGGTTGGGCTTTGAGCGTACACTTTCACACAACCAGGCAAGAAAATGAGACATGACCCACCGTTGTTTTGTTGAATGAACGACTGAGAAAATATGCCATGGCGGGAACCGACAATGACATGCAAAACACATTGCTAGTTAGGGAAGGGAAGGGCCCGACAAACAAACGGTGAACAAACAGGAGACGAGAGCACACAAAACATGCGAATCCTGAGGGATGAAACCTGCTTCCTGCTCTCTGACTCATTCATGAAGGGCTAGACTACATGCCATGACTGAAAAACATGGAAGGTATGGAAAATTCATTTTAAATCTGCCTTCTCCAAATAATTTGTCTCCAAACAAATAAACAATGAAAAATATTTGATTGGCAAAAAAATGCTTGTTTAATAATAACCCACAGGATTGACAGTTATTTTTGTGGCTGACAGTTTATTTTTTAATAATAATATTATTAAAATATACATTTTATCAACCAGAATGGAATTTTTTTTACAATTATTGTACTGATATTTGTGCTGCTGTATATGTGTGTCATAAGTATTATGGGAATATTTATAGCAATAGCCAACAATACATTGTATGGGATAAAATTATCGATTTTTCTTTTATGCCAAAAACATAATTACAGCGGTAAGTGTTGTGGCAAAAGTGTAGAATGTTAAGTGTAGTGTTGTCGCCCAATGTAGAAAGAATTCACGAAGACCAGGGAGCCAGGTTTCAAGAGTTTCAATCTTTATTTGTTCGAGCAAGCAAAGTGAGACACACAGAGTTCATCTGATGATGTCCAAAAAAATTCATATCTGACTCCATCTTTTATACAGTAACTTCAAGTTGTTTTTCACATTGTCAACCAAACATGCGTCGCCTGACATCACCTTCTACCAATCAGGTTTCACATGATATCATCTTTTTTGTTAGTCCATCCTCTTTCTGAGTCGCCATCATTATATCTTACTCAGGTCTTAACCTGCCACAGTTATATGTCAGGTTTACTATGCTAGAAACCCTTTTGAGGTTCTTAAAAGAAAAGTATACATTTGCTTTTAGCAGAAAAATGTATATCATATTTGTCATTTACTAAAACCTTTCTTGCTTAATGTAGTTAATTGTCACGATTGTGGGGAGGAAGAACCCAAGCGCAGGCAGCAGGAATGAAGGGGTTAACGAAGATATTTATTTAACAAGAAGACAAAACAAAAACCCACGAGGGGGCAAAGCAATAACAACAAAAACAGAGACAAAGACTAACTACACACTAGACTAAGCCAAAACTAAACAAACTAAACTCAAAATTTGCTAGACTAGACGGAGGAATTCACAACAGGACACAGGCATGAAGAACAGGAATGCACATGAGAGGAACTATGTACACCTCATGGATACACACAGCAAACACAGCTCACACAATGACCGAACACAGGACAATGAAACATGAGGACTATATAAAGGGGAGAAAATCAAGAATGGACAGTTGCGAGGCATGAACTAATAAACAATCAATAACGAGGGATACAAGAGGGCGGGGACAAAGACAGACACCGGAGAGAGAGAGGATGTGGAAAGCCAAAAGGGTCAAAATCTCTCTCTCCACATATAACCTAAGGCTTTCATGACTCTGCCACAAGACCAAGAAAAACATGACAATATAAGGCAGAGTCATGACAGTTAATGGTTTTATTACCATGAGCTCGTGGTAAAATGGATACTGTGCAACCCAAAAAGATTACTGTTCAAACAAGCTAATACTGAACACATCTGTGTTCGTGACTTTGCGCAATAACAAGCTAATACTGAACACATCTGTGTTCGTGACTTTGTGCAATAAAGTATAGTAATGCACAGACTACTGTCTACTTTTGTGTTGCAAAACATATACTTGAACTACGCTTGAACTAACTAATGTCTGCAAAGTGTATGTGCTGTATGTGTCTTCAAAGTGTACGTGTGTTTGTAATGTTAAGCAGATGTCTAATGGTGCTGCTTGGTGCTCAACATGGGCCCATAACCTTTGACCCATGAGGCCATAGCCTTTGCTATGAGACTCATAGCCTTTGCTATATCAGAGAAGCGTATGAAACCTATAACTAACTTAAATGTATTATTTCATATAAGAAACTCAATGCTATAACAGAAAAACCACCATACAAGTCAAAAACAAACCTGTTTCTTCTTAGGAACGGCCTGCTACAGTGCCTCTGATCCCAAATTTTAAGTTAACTACTTCTTTATGTTCATTTATTCTTACCCATAATGCAGTCTGTCGAAAGCGAGCATCACCTGCCAATCTTTAAATGACAGAAGTCAAGCGTTTTCAATTCACAGATGTCGAGCACATAACTCTCAAGGTGGATTGTGGGATTGACAGCGCTTGTTGGCGCGTTGGAATGCGTCGTTGTATCTCTTCAGATTTGAATGGAATTAAAACCAGGTAACAGTTTAAATTACCTCCGTTCCTCACGTGCCGATAAAGGGCGAGAAACTGCCATTTGGAAAGCGCCCATGCATTCAACTGTCGCTATGTTGCTTATAATGAAAAGCAATGAGGAGCTGAAAGAACGAAACAGTTTCAGCCTTGTTCACTCTTATGAAAAATAGCATAGTTTAACTATAGTAAGTATACAGTTTATTTCCAGTTTATTTGTCGTTTGCTTTTTTAATCAATAATTACATTTTGATATTAAAATATGACAAGGAACATTATGTTTAGTGGTAATAAATTGTTCCGTTTTTGTAGTAAAATAAGCCAAATGCCAGTTTCTTTCTTTACCGATTTTTTTTTTACCAAGACAACTCTGTAGAAAACAGAGGAAATCATAATACGGTGCATGATACAGTATACCGTATATATATTTACCTGTATGTAACACAATAGTTTAATAAAATACAAACACTTTTGTACTTTTTATGGTCTTATGAACATTGAATATTTGCATCTATGATTCAAAACAAAAACAATACAAATATTTGGCAATAAAAAATAAAAAAATCAGTTCAGTCTTCTTTGTCAATAATCAGTTCATTCTATATCACTCATCCTGTGTGTGTGTGTGTGTTCAGGTTGTAATGTCACTGGTCTCTAGTGGATCTCCGTGGCGACAGTGATGGTGTTGTTTGCCCCTGGTTTGCCCTCACAGTGATCAGTCTCTAATCCTCGCTGATGGGGGTCCGCCTGGGTCTGCTCTGGGATTAGAGGGGCACGGGACCAAGTCTCTGGGGCGACCGGGCGGCCCCCACAGAGAGAGCAAGCTTAGAAATTTATGCTGAGATGGGAACTCTGAAGTTGACTGAAAGGATATACAGACTTACACACACAATAGTGGCGGTTGCTAAGCCAAGAAATGTTGCTTGTGTCAACTTGTGTTTTAGTTGGCATGTTTGGAGCTGCGCTTCATTCGTTAATAATAATCAATAATAAAGAATTGAATAATATTTCAATAAATAAACGTTTCTCTTTGTATATCATTTATTCTCCACATACCTTGTAAATAAACATAGTATATAACGTAATTATTATTTTCCCCACTGTGCTTGCATCTGCGTGTTTATTGCGTGTCGACTGTCAGAACGAAAAGAAACAGGCCGCACAATCACACCGAACAACTCCTAACACAGAGATTTTAAACGCCCTCCACACCCCCTTTCACGATTAAAAGAACAGTCTGCAGGGAGCGGCATAGTTAATTCCGATCAGATCTCTCTCCTCCTCCACTTCCCCCGGCGTCTCTCGCGGCCTGACAGACATAGATGGGATCTGACAGTAAACAGCCGAGCGGATGCCTTGCGCGTGATTGACACGCTGGCAGGTCGCCGCGCGCCCGCCCAGCACCTAATCCTGCCCTGTCAGGTCTAATTGGAGAGGTGGAGCCCCGTGTCACCGGGGCAACTGATTGGCAGGACCCCGGCTTTGCATAGATATGAGCAGCAGATGAGGGGTGCGGTACTCCAATGCTTATAGAGATATGAAGGGTGATATGAACACAAGCAAGTACAAACACACGCGATTTCTACACGCTCACCTCTTGAGCATTTAATCGTCATACTGTGAGAATTTGAGACATTAAAGAGCACAAATGTCAATATTAATATCCCTGATGGGACACTCAAGCCAAAAATAAAAATGATGTCATTATTTGTTCCTCGTGTCGTTCAAAACCTGTGTATAAGTCATTGCTCTGTGTAACACAAAAGATGTTTTTAGAAATGTCTCAGCGGTTTTGTGTCCATGCAATGGAAGTCAAGGGGGCCGTGTTGTTCGTTATCAACATTCTTAAAATATCTTCTTTTGTGTTCTGCAGAAGAAAGAAAGTCATACAGGTTTGGAATGACATGAGGGGGAGTAAAAGATGACCGAATTTTCATTTTGGGGTGAACCATCTCTTTAAAGTAAGGAGATTTTGGAAGTTTTACTCCATGACGATGTCATGCCTGTACAAGCTTGGGGTACAAGCAAAATATATTTTCGTCCTCAAGTACACCAGGAATTTTTAGAAATACATTAAACTTGTCGTATTGACAAGACGACATATGCTTTTAAATTAATTTATCAAAATAAGTTCAACTTGTTTTCGTAAGTTACAGCAACTAATCACTAGACGAAATGTAAAATAGAACTTCGAAATAAGCCAGTTTGATTGTAAATTTTACGCACTAAAAGATTTTAATGTGACTACTTTACGATGTGGCTAATTTTGGCTAATTCGTGTGAATTTGTAGGATCTCATTTGTACATTTTAGTACGATTTGCTTTCATGCCAGAGATGTTAGGTTTAGGGGCGGGGTTAGGGGAGGGGCTTCAGTGTTTACTTTTTACGTTTTTTTTTGTACGATTTACAACGTAGGAATTCATACAACTAGCAAACCTCATAAATTCATTCGTGTGAGATCAGGTTGGAAAAGTATATATACAGAGAGTTGTCAACCAATCAAAATCAAGATGTCAATAATGTTATGTTATCACTTGAAGTATGTCAAAAACAAGTATTACATTGTTAAAATGTATCGGTTTGCCTGAGCATTCTGAACAGCTTCCCACAACAACAGTGGCCGACCAATGGTGTAAGTTGGAGTGGGACACTCTGTTTCTTAGGGGGAGTGTTTGGAAAATGATCATCCTTTCCTTTAGAAAACTTTCGTGTGGTGCCGAAAACAACACACTTCACATTAAAGTGTTTATCGTTAACAATATCTTGTTTGCAGTAGATTTGTTATTTTTATTCACCAAGGTGTGTGTTTCCATCGTTCTAACTGCAGTTCAGTTTCCCCTACAGAGTTGAAATCGAAGCGTATTTGTTGCGTGACCCCGGCGTTGCGTGTGTGTCTGCTCCGGAATGATTGACAGCTGCCACTGACCTGTAGCAGTCAGAAAGCCACGCTAAAGGTCACGGGGTCAGACTGAGCAGCGTTGCTCCAGAGACGACCTCAGCCCCTCATCTGCATACAAGCCTTCATTAGCAGCACCACGCAGCCTGAATAACAGCACCATAAATTAATAAGGCGGCTATAGGAAAGTTTGCAATACAGATCGCATTTAATTAGGTACAGTTGCATGGCTGCCGTACTCAAGCGGATCATAAACACTGCAGATCATTTCTGTAACAATTCATTGTAGATTTATACATTTGTTTATTATTTAGCATACAAGAATACAGAGAATGTGTTTTGTATAACTGGATGCGGCTGTTTGGATAGAAGCCTGTTGTGATGGACTCAGACCGTCTCCTATCATATGATCACCCTTAATGTAAGTATGATTACAGAAAACATACACAAAAACAACCCAGTTTATGTCATTTCAAACAATACGCGTCGTTGATGTAAGGCAACGTGAAATAGTCCATTTGGCTTTCATAGTGTAATGTTTTTCCAAGTAAAATGTGGCAATATGGAGCAAAATGTGTTATTGTGGTTTATTATGTACGATTGAAACACAACACGCTCTTGTATTTTAGGAGGCTTTTTGGCCATGACCATGAGATGAAGGTCAAGGTCACCCTTGGTAATGTTTTTGTCTTATGTCATCTTTTGCTTTTGCTTCCACAACCTTTAAGTTAATGGTAACTAGCATTACGTGGGTTGTTCACCCTATAATGAAAATTGTCATCATTTATTCATCCTCATGCATGTCATTTCACACCTGTATGACTTTCTTTCTTCTGCAAAACACAAAATAAGATATTTTGAAGAATGTTGGTAACCAAACAACACTGGAGCCCATTGACTTCCATTGTACTGACACAAAACCGCTGAGACATTTCTCAAAATATCTCCGTTCGTGTTCCACAGAAGAAAGAGTCACATACAGGTTTTGAACGTCATGATGTTTCCGTGAGTCAAGACGGTCTGAGTGGGAAAGGAAACTGACTGGGGTACAGCAGGGCTGGAGCGATGGGATGCCTGCTATACTGGAGGAAGTTCTCAGGGCAATCGATGGTAGGGATTATAGTTGGGTTTTGGGCTCAAAGACCTGGATCTTGGTGTTATCCTCTAGGGGAACGCTGGGTGCGCGAGTGGAGAGGATCTAACCTGGAACTGTCAAGTGCGCATGAAGGGCTTTTGAAAGCCAGGCAGGAAGATTCGCAGGCCCGCTTCAATGCACGGGGCCGCTCGCGTGTATTCACAATGCCACGGCAAACTCATTGGATATTCCGTGGAAGACGGAGCTACTCAAAGTTAGACCTCGAAAAAAAGCAGCTTTTGAGAAAAGCTCACATCTTCCTACTCGGTGTAGAATCATGCCAGGCATCCATATTGATTCTGAATGGTCAATGCAATCATCTTCTATCCGAACTCCCGGGGGTGAAACCCAACTCGACGCCTGAATTCACGACTCATTTCAAAATGAGAGTGAAAAAAACACGCGAGCACAAGAAGGCCGTGGGGAAATTACAGGAGAGCAATGGTGAATCTCAGAATTAAACAGCATAATTAATCATAGTGAAAAAACATGGGGAGAATGGGAAAAAACAAACGCGGTGCTAATAAACTAATAATAATTGCATTGCTTTTCCACATCAGAAAATACAATCAGTTCAACCATGAACTGACTAACTAATCTGCATCAGCCGTCTGCCTGGCCTTCTGTGCCAAAAACCAGTGACCTGCTAGACATGAGCAACTACTGTGTATAGGAAAGCTGATTTTGTAAATGTAGTTTAGGTGGAAGTAACTCCATAATTCCTAGAAAGTTAAGAAGCTTTTTATTATTTTTCTAAATTGGAGTTACTACATTTTACACCACAACAAGTATTTGGTATAGTATTTTGTATAGTATAACTTAAGCCACTCAACCATTTAAAATTATTCATTGGTTACACTGTGATTTTACGGACTTTACCGTTTTGTTTTACAGAACTTTCAAGTGTTGTTGAAACACAGTAAAAAATGTGAGATTAGGCAAATAGATGTGTAGGGTGTAAATTAACATGAAAAACGTAAACAAAATGTATTTCACAAAATGTTATTTTACTGTATTTTCTGGCGTTCCCGTTTTTTTTAAATTACCGTTTTATAGGATTTTTGACAGAGTAAAAGGCATAGGGCCTATGCAAAGAAATGCTGGTCATTTTTTTCTCAGAATGTTGGTAACAGAAAACTATTGGTCCGCATTGACTTGAATTTATTTTGTGTCCATACAATAGAAGTCAATAGGGACCAACGGATTTTGATTACCAACATTTTTCAAAATATATTTTTTTGTTTTGCAGAAGAAAGAAAATCACACAGGTTTAAATTAGTGTGAGTAAATTATGACAGAATTTTCATTTGAAGGTGTACTATCCCTTTAACTCTTCAAGATGCAGAAACAGAGACACGGAAAAAGAAGTAAGAAGTAAATGAAAAGGACAAATACTCACACTAAAGCAAGTGATGTGGGTGTTGGCAGCTACATTTGACTGTTTTTGGCTGATAGCCGTAGCGCCATTTACAGCTGCATTCATCAATTTGACCATAAGATGATCAATAACAGCATCCATACTCCCGGCCACGCCATCAATCGAGGTATCCGAATCGAAACACCCACAGTGACCCAGACAATCAATGTCCAGTCTAAGGACAAGCATGGACCTCTTGCTTACATACTGCAGGGTAGACTGGGGCTAGTTGTCACACTTCTAAGGGTGGGGTTGTTTGTGAACATCAATTACGGTGCAACGTAGCTACTAAAGCTGTAAAATATCCCCATCATTATTGGTTCAAAAACATACAGTCCTTTAAATCTCCAATGGGATTTTCATATATATGGAAAATATGTGTTGAAAAAAGGTGAAATCTTGTTTTACATTCCTTGAGAGCAATGACACACACACACACACAACAACTCATACAACAACAAATATTTAAAAGGTAATATACAGAACATTTTTATTTTAGGTAAAATGTGTTTGTTTTAAATCTTGACAATATTCTATTGAGCCTGATACAGAAAACTCAAGTTTTGTGGATCAATATATTATGGGAACCCACTTTAGTTTTGTAATGCACATTGTTTTTATTTTATTTTAGGTAAAATAATCTAATCTAGCCACATAAAAAATACAGAGGACAATTTACTCCACCTTCTTTCCAAAGGCCCTCATCCTGAGTTCAACCTTTCAGTGAAAATCTACTTTTATAAGGTTTGCTCAGAAACAAAAATATATTAAAGACCACAAAGGGTGAAATAAAACATATTTAACATTCATTTAAACTGCCTTTGAGCTAGGGATTTGAAACAAACACATATAGCCTACCACTATAACAGAGAAAACATTTCGTACAGTTCCTGGCTTTGTGACAACTAGCCCCGGTATCCCCGGCGATAGGTTATATTTGAGTATGTAGTAGGGGTAGTGATAGGATTAATAGTGAAGCAGTTTTAGGATGTGGGTGTATTGGCATTGATAAGAGCCGCATCACCTGTGGCGGTGTGAATAGTTTGAGTCTGATGCATCTAAATTCAAAGCTCGGAAAGACACGGATGAGCAGAGATACGTGCCTCGACTGATCATAAGAGCAGCCGGACGAGCAGAATTACCTTCAGACTCTGAAACTTTCAGAAAGTTTCAGGCAAGACTTCTGAGTTATCGCGCCCGAAGATTCATGAACGCGCCCATACAAATGAGCTCAAAAGAGCGTCGTGCCAGGACGTGCAGATGAGGTTCATTAGTAGCCTATTGGCGTTATAGGATTTAGCGTTGCTAAATTGCTATTTGTTCATAGCATTTTTAAAACGCAAAATGAATGGGAGCAATGACTAATGCTCGTGTTTTTCTAATTCAAGTAACGTTAATTCACTAACGTTGACAGGTGTGAGTCATGTCGGAATGATTCATCCATAAAAAGCGAATGTCACAGGTTCAACACTGAAAGTTCGACAAGCGCGACACCTTGCGGACAAGGTTTGTCATTATATTTGATAGTCCCAAGCAAACTAGCAACAAAAAACGGTAAATACATTCATAAACACAGCCTCATCTGAAACTGAAAATAAAGACAACTACCTTAAAAATAACAATCCCCGGCTGTGACGAAACTGCATTTCTAAAAACAAGCTAAAGCAGACTGTATAATCTTTTGCGTTGTTATAACACCGCATAAACACATCTTGGCATGAAACGCTCTTAATTTGTATTAAATTAGTAGAATAAATAACAATTTTAAGAGATTTTTATTTGCTGTTTTAGGAGCTTCTATTTAAAGACTGCATTCAATATTTAACTTTCAAAACTTTCCAAAATTAACCAGATTTTTTTATATAAATAATGGCCAGTAATAAATGATGGCCAGTGATACTCTTTTAAAAAAAGATAATAAAGATGATTTTTGGCTAAATAGTTCCATAAAGAACCTTTAACATCCGAAGAACCTTTGTTTCCCAAAAGGTTCTTTGTGATGTATATTGGTTCTTTAGATTATAAAAAGAATAAAGAAATGGTTCTTCTATGGTATCGTTTTGAAAAAGCTGTTTACAATGTTTACAATGAAGGTAATCATGTATTTTAGTTTAGTTCTACTTATGTTTACTTCATTTTTATTTCAGGCAATGACAAAAAAAACAATTTCTATCTTTAAAAAATAATTTTGTTTCAGACCAATATTAAAAACCTTGACAATACTCTTCTGCAAAAGTATTGAGCCTGATACAGAAAACTCTTTTTTGTGGATCAATATATTATAGGAATCCACTTTAGTTTTGTAATGCACATTATGCAGCTGTAAAATTAAATAAAGACAAAAACCACAGATCTTACAAGATTGATTTATTAACTATAATACAGGTCACAGAAGGCCTTGAACTGTTTATACACCATTCCCAATGAGACTAATTACCAAAGTCTTGGCAAACAATGACATGATTTTTTGTTGATGTAACTTCATTTATTTTCCACTCTATTTTTTTCTTTGTTTATTTTTTCGTTTTATTAATACTGAGAGTGGCAGACCGCTCTCCCGGACCTGGTCTTGAATCATGCACTACATTGTGGCCTTTACACCATTCACAAAAGAACTGTTAAAAAAATGTGTCTTATTTTTTTAATTATTAAAAGAAAACATAAAAAGAAAACCTTTTTCTATCACCATTGACTATAGGGCAAAGTGTAAGACCCCCTAACATACAAATAAACAACCATTTTGAATATAGTTTTGCTCATTTCTCCTTTAACTTAACAAACTGTCACTATTGTTGCAAAACGAAAATGGAACAAATCAAAAATAATAAAGTGATGCAGCCAAATAGGATCGCCGAACCAATGTCACATTATTTTTAATACGTTTTTGTTGCTATTCAGTTTCTCCCCGTCCCCCTTTTTTTATTTACGTCACACAGTCACTCATCGCTGAACCAATACACTTGAAAATACACAGAGATTGCAGCATTCATACCAAGTACCAGGCGTGTATAGACCACACAGCTCCCGAGTTCCCAAAATATACCATTAAACCTGCTCTCTGAAGAACTAACAGCAAAAGACATAACGTATAAGCAAGTATGGATATGATGGGTAAAGAGTTGTGGCTCATCAGACAGCCAATCAGAAGTGAAGGTTGATTGACCGGTTCGAGTGGGCAGGGCAGTTGCGGTTTAAACCAAATGTTTTAGAGGAGAGATATGCACAAATGAAGTCGCTCAGTTCAGCTACTGCGGAAAACATTCATAAACTTGAATTAGTTTGATTGTTTCACAGTTGGAACGTCTGCTCTACTCGGAAATCCTGGCTCTCGACAAACTTTATCTCCGAACCCCACGCTGATGAATTCACAGAAAATGATATATTCTCTTTCCTGGGTAAAGATAAAAGTATAAGTGCTGTGGCACAAACTGCTCCTTAAAATGTTGCATGGCAATCGAGTTAGTCGTTCTCGCTTTTGTTACACTGTGAATTGATATGATTTTAAGTGCATCCAGCATTTTCTCATTTCTGAGTATCACTTGCAATGTGCTATACCATCAAAGTCCACTAGGTGGTAGCGTTGTGCTCCTGCAGCTCACAAACGACTAGTCTGACACGAGCTACCGCCTTTGCTTTTCTGTTTAGTTTTTTTATTGTTTTTCTTTTTCTGAGGTCACCAAAGTACAAAAATGTAACCGACTTGACCCCGACAGAGGACGCAAACACCACTACGCAAAAAATGTCTTTTATTATGACATCTGCGTCACATGCTGAACTCTTTTGTTTTAACACATTAAATGTCTTATTTACCTCAGCTTCCAGCAAAGCCATCAAAGCTTACGTGACTCACCGATTCAATGCCATGTGAACTGGTACAAACTTCCTTAACCTTCAAACTCTCCATTTAGTGCACACCTCTCCTCATCTAAATGCACGTTGACTGCAACCTAGCCCATCCCTCATCCAATCACCACGCATTAAATTCGTTTTGTGCAAAGAGTAAATGAATCCACAAAACCGAACAAGGTGGTATAATAAGACCTTTCTACCGAAGTATAACAGACACTACACGGGTGTCAATTCTGAACCATGTATGAGAACAAGGGATGTGTGGTAGTGAGGACATTCTGCCATAAAAGAAGCATTGGTCTTCCAGCATGTCCTGGAGGCTCATGACGCCAACAGAGGTGAGCAATCAGGAAAAGACTTCAAATCCCATGATGCTGTGCAAAAGCATACCACATACTCCCAAAACCAGATCCAGTTTGTCAAGTTCTGTTTTTTTTTGTCCGTCTCTAACAGTCGTCACGAGCGACACAGGATAAATAAGGAGGAATGTGGTCGTGTTGCTGCACTTGAAAATAAGCGGATGGGATTTTTTATTTGATTATAACAGTTGTCAAAAGCTATAAAACCAATATATATATAGGCCACCCTGTAGCCACCCTTGACTTTATTCTTAAGAGGTCATGTAGGGCGGTCTACTCGGTCATGAGATGGTCCGTACACCCACCCATTGGTCAAATCCTTGGCCAATCGACGAAGAGAAGGCGTGGCCTGTGGAACCAGCAAAAGTGGACCTATAATATAATGGGGGTGCCAAAAATGAGTTCCCAAACTTAACGTGTTAAAGTCATCTACATGTGATTGAGGGCGGAGAACGTCAAGGTTCTGCAATTCATCGAGTAGTGGCACGATCTAGAAAGAGTTGATGAAGCGTGATTCAAGCGGCGTCTTGACCTCTCAACACCCTCTAATCGTCTTTCGCGTCTAGTAAGTCGAGGCCGGCCGTGCAATCTCCTTTAAAATCCCTGAAATCTCGTCCATTAATCTCTTTCAGTGCTCCCGAACAGGTTCACAGCGTGTGTTGTTCCGTGGGGGCGTGGTGAGGGTGTATCTGAGGCAACAGGTTCTGGATTGGTGATTGCGGGGTTGGGGGTGGAGAATGAGGCGGGGACTGTTGGATGGGGCTGAAAGGGATTATGGGTTGCAGTGGGGTGTATGCCGAGTAAGCGGAGACCGTCGCGTGGGAAGCGGAAGATAAGGTGGCGGTAGGGGAAGCCGGCTGTCCGGGCAGGCCGCTGGGCGTGTCGGCTAAGGGTTTATTGTAGAAGAAGAAAGCACACTGGTGTATGAAGGTCTCGATGATTGTCTGGTAGGTGCGGGTGGCCGTCAGCGCGTCCATGGTGGTGAAATCGGGCCGCATCAGGGTGGGCCAGAAACAGATGGACAAGTTCTCGCTGGTCATCAGGTTCATACGGCTGTTTTGACTCACCCTGAGAGAAAGAGGGAGACATGAAAAACAAGTTAGCAAGTTTGCAAGTATGTGCCGTATATGTTCTAAGAGACTGGTCTAGTTTTCACCTGTTTAGGTGAGAGATGACGTATTTGAAGACATCGTAGTTTTCTCGAGGGAACCTGCGGAGCCCGTCCTTCATGGTGTGGAGACGCTGCTCTCGATCATTGATTTCTGCAGGAGTGATGGGAGAAAATAGATTGAGACACAACTTCAAGCTTCACGGATGTTCACTTGTGCCACAATACACATTGTTAAAGGGATAGTTCAACCACAAATGGTATATAACCAAAAAAATATAAATTTCTTTGTTCTGATGAACACAGAGAAATATATTTTGAAGAATGCTTGTAGCCAAATAGTTCTTGGACCCCATTGACTACCATAAATTGCTTTATACATTTCTTTGTTCTGTTGAACACAAAAGAAGATATTTCTAAGAATGTAGGAAAGCAAACAGTTCTGGGGCACTTTTGACTACCATTGTAAATGTTCCTACTCTGGTAGTCAAGGGGGTCCAAGAACTGTTTGGTTAAAAGCATTCTTCCAAATATCTTTCTCTGTGTTCATCAAAACAAAGACATTTATACAGATTTGAAATAATAATAAAAACTCAATAATTTGAGTAAATGATGACAGATTTTTAAATTTTGGGTGAAAAAACCCAACAACATTTCTAGCCCCGTCTTGTACTGAATCTGTGGAAAGTACCAAACACTCATTGTGACCGTTCGGATTGCTGAACGAACGTTAGTATTTGCATGTGCGTGTGTGCAGACACCGGATCACTCCAGATCCAGCTCTTTCCTTAAGACACATCATTTGGCGCAGAGACCTCCGATTGTTTGGAAGCCACGCTTGAGGAAGTCATTTAGAAATAATGAGTTCTGATATGCACAAAGGAAGCAGCACACTCCACCTAAATCAATAAACAGCAGGAGTGTGTGTAGTACACTTCCCAGTCTCTTGCAGCATAACAGAATGATTGTTCAATAGGGCACAGTCGCACAAACACAGATTCATGCATCTACAAAACTGATGGTAGGGTGCGCTCTCTCTCGCATACGCACGCACACACACACACACACACACCCAGGGTGTTTGTGGTGAGTCAGAATAGCTTACACCAGTCTCAAACGCTGCGAGACGTAAGAACATGTGACCGCTACAGCAGATGTGTTCCTCCCTAGCGGTACATACACTGACATCAGCATTATACATAGTGGCCCCAGATGCTCTTCAGCACAATAACCGCAGAGACTAGATTTTGACATTATCTGAGGAGTGATGCTTGACGCCGCAGGATGCTGTGGTTTGTTGCTATGTGGTTTCTAACATGTTCTGGGGGGTGTCAGCACATTAGGGCACTAGGGTGGTTGCTTATTGGCTCAATAGAACCCACCACATGACATTTTTCTACGTTCTATTAAGTCTATGGGGTTTTAAAACAACCTATTCAAGTGAAAAGTTTGATTGGTTAGACAAATAAAAGAACGCCCCTCCTCAATAAGTCACATGATATGTGACATCATCCACATACCGTGACGCAAACAGTACAGGGTGAGTGAATCGAACAATTCCTATCCTGAAGTATATGTAGTAATGTAGCGAACATCTTGTAACACCAGGAGGCAACGCGGTTCCCCACCTGTAGACTTTGTTGATTGAGATTGAATGCGCAATGGCATCTAATCAATCAGAATAAACAACTGCTGTCTGTACCAATCAGAAAATGCATTAATCTAAATATCCATGTGAGACGACAGGCCAACAAAGCAAAGAATATTAGGAAGGTGCTAAATTGGTGCAGGTGCTTTCTGTTTTCAGGGGCTGAAACAAAACAAGCCTGCTGGCATGTTGCCATGGCGTCCGGTGACAGACGAACGGTTTTGGCTAGAAGGGATACAGCTACCTCCACTGGGCATGCGTACTTCAATACCGCATAATTTTTGCCACGCTGACAACTGTTAATTACTATTTTTTTTATTATTGTATGGTCAGGTTTAGGGTTGGGGTAGATGTAGGCATTAGCTGATTGTCATTTATTGTAATTTTATGGCGAGATTTTGCATCACTTCCGGCCATAGCTGTATCCCTTTTAGCCACAACAAAGACAAACTGAAGCCAAGCCCCGCCCACCACCTGTGGAGATTGACACTGCAGTCAGGTGACCTGTCGTCTGTCCTTTCTGTAATCTCTCACTGTCAGGCATCTGAAATGTTTTTGCATCAGATGAAACATTAGTAGGTTTCAAAAAAGAGAAAAAGACCCGTGCAACATGTAGAGACTAAAGTTTAAAGTCACCATAATATCAAAACTGACGTTTCTTGTTTTTATAGATTATTTCATCGCGTATTATACAAGTATATCATTTATTGGTGCGGGTGATTTTTTTTAATCATGTGACCTCATAATCTTTAATCAAAAAATTAAAATGCACTTCCTCCCTCTAGTGGCGATCCTTACTGAATACTGAAGATGATCACCACTTTTAGTTCACGGGACTTTAAAGCAACACTTTGTCCTTTTTCGACCTTAAAATAATGTCTCTAAAATTATTTCAGTGGTAGAACAACTCTTAACTTGACTGATTCTAGTGCCTCTGCTATCTGAGAAGCCTCAAAACAGCTACAACCACACTCTGTAAGTTCTGTGTTCGGGTCGGTACGCACAGCCCCGCCCATCCCCTGCCTGCGGAAGAGTTTCCGAACGACTTTTCTGCATTCGTTCCATCGTTTCTGTTCCATCAGTTTAGTCGTCAAATCCATGTGTTGAGCTGCCCACGGGGAAGCTTACACAGCGACAGTATTTACAACACTAGTAACAGACAATTGTGCTTACCAACCACATGGGGGAACCCGTGAGCAAATGTTCCATACTGTTGCTTTAAACACCAGGAACTAACTATAAAGACAACTTTAACAATGACTATTAGCATCCACATTGATGTTTAAAAGTTATTTTAATTTTAAGCTCTTGAGAGACTCAAGATTTTGATTGGCTGTTTGTTTTATCGTTCATCCGATGGGAGAAAAATGCTCTTATAATGATCCCAACAATACTGTTTCTCTGTATCAATATTGTTATAATTGTAGTGTGGATGCCGCTATTCTCCCAAATTTAGAACGATATTAAAAACTTAATTTTTATAGTCACTGTCCTTGGTGTGAAATAAAAATAAATCATAATTTGTGACCCTAGACGACAAAACCAGTCTTAAGGGTCAATTTTTCAAAATTGAGATTTTTACATCATCTGATAGCTGAAGAAATAAGCTTTCTATTGATATGTGGTTTGTTAGGATAGGACACTATCTGGCGGAACAACAAGATATTTGTTTACAAAGCTGGAATCTGGGGTGCAAAAAAAGCAAAATATTGAGAAAATCGCCTTTGAAGTTGTTAATCAGAGGCACTGTAAGCAGGCCATCCACTCATAAAAATAAAGTTTTTATACATTTACGGTAGGAAATTTATAAAATATCTTCATATAACATGATCTTTACTTAATATCCTAATGATTTTTGGCATAAAATAAAAATCTGTCATTTTTACCCATACCCTGTATTTTTGGCGATTGCTGAAAATGTTCCCGTGCTATTTAAGACTGGTTTTGTTGTCCAGGGTCACATTTTTTTACACTCACGTCTTCTAAAACCTGTATATGACTCTTTCTTAAGTGGAACACAAAAGAGTTTTTGAGAAGCGGTACATACAGTGGAAGTCAAAGGGGGTCAGTGTTGTTTGGTTACCGACAGGGCTGTCAAACGATTAATCGAGATTAATCAAATCCAGAATGTGGTTTTGTGTTTATATAGGGCTGGGACGTTAAACCGTGTATTTTTTATGCTCAGTTTCTCAATTAATTACGGTTAAATGCCGCCACATCCGAAAGCCAGAGGGCGCTCTTGCGCAGAAACTTTGAATATGGGACATTGAAGAAGAACCATTTACAAACGTAGTTCAAGGAAGGCTGTAGCTGCGTCTGAATTCACTCACTTGTTCACTCATTCACTATTCCCTATGTAGCGAATGCTAAATAGTCCACTATATGGGGTAGAAGTGAATGAAAATGAGTGAACAATTTCGGACAGTGACGTAATATATCCTATATAAATGTAGGCAATGAGTTTTTTACTCAGAATTTGGACAACACTACAAAATGGCGGACACCCGATATAGTGCACTATATAGGAGACAGGGGGCAAATTCAGACACAGCTTGAGTCGTTTCGGACAGCTGCGTCCTCCGGAGGTCTCATTTGAAGCCTGTTACGTCATCGATGCTGTCTCGTTTCATAAAAGCAGGTAGGACACTCTGTAGGCACCCTTCTAATGCGACCTACTTCCACGAGAATTCGAAGGACACATGAGGTGTATCCCTAGTTGCTAGAGATAACCCACAATTCTTTGCGTCGGCCAACATCTGTTAAATAAACGTGTGTTGAATAGACGGCAACAGCTGCACATTCAATCAAATATGTGGTGTTTAAATGTGAACAGTTTACAATTTGTGTCACACGTTTTTTTTTATCTTAGCAGGCATATGTAGTAAATAGGTTTAAAAGTGTTTAGTGATTTTTAAACGTTTTAAAACAGTAAGGCAATTTTTTTACATTTGTTTAACTCTTTTGGCATTGTTTAGGGTAGAAAGTAACCAACGTTTTACCTCTTAAAATCATGTAATCATTTTAATTAATTTGACAGGTCTTCGAGTGCAAAGTACTGTCATAGCAACGTGGTACTTCCTGTTTCCTTTTCTGCCAGCATGTCCTACGAAGGACGTCTCGTTTAATTCTAAGTTGAGAATCCTCCATATACCGCATCCTTTAGAGGATGATACCTCTGGAGGACACACGCAGCCTTACGAAACGAGACACAGCCAGTAAATGCCATTGGCCATATTCTATTGCTGTTCTTCAAACCTTTTCAGGAATTTTCATGATAAAAAAGTATATTTATAATGATGATGTTTGACGAGTGTTGCTTTTTCAAATGCACGTTATAAACGATTCAATCTCGTAGTGATTTTAGATTGAGCAGGATTTCCGACTGATCAAAGAGGAATATTCCGAGTTCACGGAAGAGCTGTGCATAAAAAACAGAATCGATTTCAAAATCGACCTAGACAGGTATAATTAATGTGAATAGATATGTATCCTCACAGCCCTATGTTTATATAATATATCGAAAGGGTTTTTATTAAAAGAGTGACGCACATAGGTTCACGTGAAGCGATGAACACGTATTTTGAATTCCTGCTTCCCCTGAAGAGGCGGCACCGATCGCCACTGGTGTACAGACATACTGTATATAATGTAAACACAAACTTTTATTCCGGATGGGATTAATTCGCGATTAATCGCTTGACACCCCTAGTAGTTACCAACATTCTTCAAAATATCTTCTTTTGTGTTCTGCAGAAGAAAGAAGAACTTTAGAAATTGGCTTTAAAGAACAGATGGAATAATCTCAAAGTTAACAACTCGCAGATTTATGTATTTATATATAAAACTTTACCCTAACTAACCCTAACCTTACTTAGTAACGCGTTACTGTAGTTTGATTACTTTTTTGGTAACTTCTTGACACCCCTAGTACTTACCAACATTCTTCAAAATATCTTTTGTGTTCTGCAGAAGAAGACCTTTAGAAATGGGCTTTAAAGAACACGTAACAACGTGCTTAAAGTCAAACCCTTGGCATAGTTGTAGCGAGTTCATTATTCCTGCACTTAAAAAAGCCTACGAAGGCTGAAATTTCACAGCCCGTTGTCCCCAATTACGTCGGTATTTATTGACTCAATTCACACAAATTCCAACAAGCGATGCGCAGGTTACTCATTAATGCACTTTACAGCCATGCGTGGTCGGCGAACGAAAGTTTATGGCACATAAAATTTGAGCACTTGCCATTTCAATGACACGAAACATCGACTGGATCATATTGAATAATTGGACCAATCAAAGCTGCTCTTTCGTGATTGGCTACGGCACTCGTTTAATAGCTGCGTGTTTCCTTTCTGCTGAATCAGACCTGCCGTTTGTGAAGCTATTTAAAGCATCCCAGTGCCTGAGAGGAGCCGTTTATCGGAAAACAGTCTTGAGTGTGCGACTAACCACAATCTTAGGCTTAGACTCATCGACTGTGTTTTGCGAGTTTGGAGCGATGCCCAGATCAGACAATGCTAAACTTCACAGTGAGAGAGCGTGAGTGTGTGTTAAAGTACAAGAAAGCTATAATTCCACAGCAGAAATCCAATCCATTTCTGCCAGCATGTTTCTGAAAGAGGATCATTTCAGACTCAGTGGCTTATGTCTTGTTTTTCGTTCTCTCCTTCTTTCTCCATCCACAGGAGGTCCACCAAAGCAGATCTCAGAGGAACCTCTGCGAACTCTACTCAACTTTCCGCATTCGCCTCTCTCCACAAACCCCACAGGCCGTACTGCTTCAAACATCTGCCCATTTCTTGTATCTCTGTTATTGATTGTGAAGGTCCATGTATCTCCTCGTAAACTTACTGAAGGCGTCGACCAGCTCCACCTGCATGCTATAGGGTACCAGAGGATCGGGCAGCTCCGAGAAGAAACTCTTCATGGCTCCAGCCACTGTGTTCACAGACATATCCTTCTCGATCAGGTCAATGTTTGGATCTACCACAAAGTGAAAGAGAGATTACAGTTAGAGTTTCTGGTAGAAAGCATTCCAAGAAATAAACACAACAAATGATCGAAAAAAATCGACTTTTGTGTTCCATAGAAAAAAGTGTATCTAATTGAAGAATGTGTGCATTGGAGATGAAACACAAGCGCTGATTAAAACCATAACCATTTCGTTTCGCAGTTTCCGCCTATCTGATCTCAAGACAGAGATAAAGCTATAAAACATTTCCTTTTCATTATCCTATTAAAGTTATCGATATCAGAAAAGCATTCCACAAGCCAAGTTTGTATTAGCATTTTTATTTTAATCAGTTACTATAATCGTCCTAATTCCACGTTATCAGCAATCAATACTGGATACGCAGAGAACGGCAGATTCTGAATTTCTCGTCTGCTCATGGTGTTTTTGAGCACATACCTGCGCTGTAATTTCCACAGTAATTGTATTGTCACCTGGCCGTGTGGGGTTCTGATCGATCTGACACAGGCTTTCACATTCGATTAGCTCATGGCGATCTGGACCGGGCCTGACCGGATCAGTGGTGCGCGTGCTCTCGTGGTTCATTACCCAAAGCAATCTGCTGGTAATTAACTGACCATCTCTTCCTGCGCAAACACACCCGCACACGGGCCGGTCAGCAGATTCAACCGCTCACACGCATCCACCGCACTCAATACTTCCTCTAAACAAGTTCCAGGATGATAAGCCAGCGAAAACACATTGCTGTGCATCTAGATTACAACGCATACTGTGTACCAGGGGCGTTTTCTCTCAAGTGGCAATGGAGGCAATAATTGATGGTAGTGAAGCGAAACTATACAAATAGTTTTGTATAGCGAGTTCAAAGATTGTACAACAGCAACATGTGGATAAAGTCTGGGGGCGACGGGGGTAATTGTGAAATATAGTCATTTTGAGATTTTAAATCACGCTGCTGTGATAGGATGAACACCAATGCTGCGTCCGAAATCGCATACTATTACAGTACGTACTGATTTAAATTAAGTACCTATTTATCGACCGTTAAAACAGTACGTTCTATTTATAGCATGTGTGGGGGTAGTATGAATACATTTCAGACATACTCCATCTGCTATTTATTGTCATGTGACCCGTATGCTCTTTGACCTGACGTATTAACAACAACCTGTACATTACAACAACCTGTCCAAAACAATTTAGTTACGAGAAATTCATTTATTGGTACTTACTGTACATTTGAAAAATGGACATCCACCTTAAAGTTGTTCACTAGTTTTATTTGATTCACTTTTGAAATTTGACCATTGCTCAACTCCCGTGGCATTATGGGATAGAGAAGTGTCCATCCGATGCACACTCACAAACCTTATATTTTTAAATGAAGGCAAATATTAATAGTATTAATAACTGCATTTGTTTATAATAATAATAATTTTTATTATTCATTTAATTAATTGAAGAAAATTATGGTTATGAGGTGTACCACCATTAGTAGTAATAAATACTTTTGTAATAAATAAAAGATTAGCTATTGTATAATATTTTCACAAAAACAACTTGATAAGACTTAAAGTGACTTAGTTTTTAGTAAACATCACATTGATAAAAAAGTATAGTAAAATCGTAGTATCTAACAGTAAGTAGGGCTGTCACGATTATGAAATTTGACTGACGATTAATTGTCTAATAAATCATTGCGATTATGACGATTAATTGTCTGTTTTAGGGCTTTGAAAATTATGACGATTAATTGTCTGTTTTAGGGCTTTGACGATAATGACAATTAATTGTCTGTTTTTGAGCTTTGACAATTAATTCTCATACATTTTTGATTTAGCGATTGAAACGACCATATTGTTCTGAATACAAGACTATGTTTTTTTCTTGGAAATACATCGGAAAAAATTGGGTCATCATATATTTAAGGTTTAGGCTTTTACCTGTCAATAATACAACCGCGAAATACTTGTAAATTAAGTTAATTGATCAGGGGTGAATTGAAGCCACCATTAAAATGCTATCAGTCTTAGAAAAGCTTCTAGTCTGTTTTTTTCTCACTTGCGAGACTACAATAAAATTTGACTTGTGTGTTAATTAAATTTTGGTAGACTGGTTTTCACACTGAGATTTGCTTAAATAATATTAAATTGTACTGCAGGTAATTTGTATATGTTTTAGTTTTTTTAAGTGATTGTGTTGTGGTGGTACATTTTACAAGTATTACCATGCTTTAGTTACAATAAATACACTAAAATATGCAATATGCAGATGCACTACAGCTCCCCCTAGTGTCTTCTATAGAGATGTGCAATAATTGCGAAGATCTGAAACCATCGCGATGAGGCGATTATTTAATAATCGTGACAGCCCTAACAGTAAGGTGTTATATTTTTATCCTAGAAACTTGGTAAACATCCAAGCGAACACATGACTTTACACTGGACTAAAAGTGAGATGTCCACCACCTCTTACTGCTGTATTCGCGCTGATATTATGCTTCATAGCAGCTCTCTGTGGGCAAGATCGATAGCCATGGATCGGCTCAGGTTAATTGAGCTTATCTGCTCTACAATGTGCTCATTGACGGAAATGTGATCCATACTCTGAAGAATAGGAGCCATTTCTTTGAAGACAGTGAGGTCAGCCGGGGACTACTGCCTCACTCAAACTCCCCACGGCATATACGAGTAACAGAGTTGTGTATGTACTGCTTTACATATGTATGTCTTTACATTATGCTACTACAACAGCAGGGTCATTTGAGATCATGTAAACTCGTGGGGGGCAGGCAAGTGAAGTGAGAGAGGGAAAATAGGGTGGACGCACAAGAATGTACTCTGGTTATGGTTGGCAACTGTTCTTCATTTTGATGTTTTAGACACTTTTGGTAACTTTGTTACAAATTTTCTTAAGGAAGTGTACGATGGATGATCATAACCCAATAATTATTCTGAACGCTTAATGCAATCAATAAAATGCTATATAATGAATGGAAATTCATTTTTGGGGACTCTGCAGTGACAGGAAAAAATAAAAGTGACAGACAGAAAAGTGACTCACCCTGGTCAAACTGTCGCTGCATGCTCTCCATCTCCGCCTTATTTCCACTCACCCTGTAGATTCCCTCTGTGCTCAACCCTGTGAGAGAGAGAGAGATAAAGAGAGTGTGTAGACATTAATTAATGAGTTTTGCACACTGTTCATTTTGAGACGGTCTCATAGTCTGATAAGAGCAATCCCATGCTGTTACCTTCAGCGCTGTATGTACTGCGGATTACACATATTTAATTTAAATCAGTTTGCTAATTGTACGACCACATTAAAACTGTCAGATCAGTTCAGTTTCACTTATCAGTTGAAGAATGAATGGAGCTACAGGCTGACAGCAGAATTTGTGTCTCAAACCCTGAAGATGTAGACAGGAGCAAGGCAAGAGAATGGCTTGGCTCGTCCTCTCAAGTGCATCCATAAAGAGAAAGACAGCGAAAAAAGGCACAGAGACTAGGGTGACCGCCCATCCAGCTTTGCGTGGTACCGCACAGAATTTTCACCGCTTGTCCCGCACGTCGCATTTTGAGAAAATGTCCCGCATATTCATCAGTCTGTTGGTTTCTAGATGTCACATTAAGAAACACTTTCTTTAACCCGAAATGCACAGGAGACGCTTGTTTGCGCCATTGTTTACTGAACTATTTAACAGTGCTGTGTCAAAAGCAGCAACCCGGTGCACACCAGTGTACAACGAGCTCATACAAACGCAACTATTTTTTAAAGCCTGACTTTCATCCAGTGTATGAGAAGACGGCAGTGATTCAGTCATTGAGGCTCCAATGTCAACATGTCCAGTAAAAAGTCCTTAAAACATCATCAGCTGTGTCGATTTGAAACTGCGTTTAGCCTAAAAATACATTTTAAAAGAGAAACTCTTTTTCATTATTTGTTCTTCTTTATTCCTTTAGTTTTCTCTTTTTGAGAAGATCTTCAAAGTGTACAACATGATAACTCTGCGTCTGATCTGCGCTCAAAATTTAAAGAGACAGTGAACCTTAAATTGAAATTGCCATTAAAATGGTTTTATGTTATATAACATTTTATCCACGCCTTAATTATGTTGTAGTTGCAATGGACTAAACAACAACTTATTTTTATAAGCCAAAAAAATATAAAAAAATGTTTTCATTCCGTTATATTATCACAGTTTATCTTTTAATGGTGTCGCACATTATCCAACACAAACGGATTACCTGTCCCACATCTGGTTTGTTGGGTGGTGGTCACCCTAACAGGGACACTCTCAGAGATGAGTCGCCATGTTGCCGAGGCAGACCGCATTGATTGCCTCACCTCGCCTGATCAATTATCCATAAAAGCTTTTCTGTATGGCTGCACTAAGGGAGAAGTGTTGGGAGGAAGGGTGTGTTTATGCCCATGTATTTTGGTTTAAGATAAAAGATAAAAAATAGAGAAGAGACACTCGCCTTTATGCAGAACATTGTGAGAAACTACACTAAATCTAAAAGATTTTAGCATGAAAATTAATCTACTGATAATTAAGTAATAAAAAATATATCATTAATAATATGTTGATGCATATTATTACTACTACTACTACTACTAATAATAATAATAATAATAATTCGGGATATAACATTATCAAAATCTCACTGTGTGATAATACCTGTGATAGTACGATATTCATTGCAATATTTAAAATGGCAAATTATGACTTGGAAACGTGCATAAGCATCCTCTTTTCTTTATCCTCTAATCATAACTGTTGCTTAGCGGTATGAGTTACAGTATGAGATGGGTCAAATGACCTAAAAATCCTTTTTATAAAATAAAACAATTGCATCAGATGGACCTTGCCAAAGGTATAATTTTTTCCGAAAATTCTCTATGTTAGGCCCGGAAGACCTATAGCAGGGCTAGTCAAATGGCGGCCCGCCAATCATCTTTACCTGGCCCGCCTTAACATTTTAAAAAAGTGGAGAGACTAAGAATGTTGTGCTTTAAGAAATGCACGTCCTGAGACGCCACATCTTTGAAAGTCCAAAACGCTGCTACATTCAATACGAAAGTAATTCCCGCGGCTCACAACGATTGACGTTGCAATTTGATCGGTCTGTCCAAGAAACTTGATGTTATTTACAACGTTATAATCTGCAATCCACAGGCAGTCGGTTTGCGCAGTCGTTCCTAAAGGCGTCTCGTGTCCTCGAAAGTAACTGCAGGAAGAGTACTACACTATGTGAACTGTTGTCTCAGATAAGGGAAAACTATGCTGTTTTTATTACTGCATTCATTATGTATGATTTATACAGTTATATTTACGAAAAACAGTGGTTTAACTCCCTCCAGAACTTGCACTTCAAAGGATCTGCCCTTCTAAGTGCATGGGGCACATGAATGCGATTGGTATTCACCCGAAGGTGCGATAATAGCGTTCAGTTTCTCAACTGATTCGCTTTATAAGACGCCAGTTTAACGTCAAGGGGCAGGGATTACTTTTGTGCTGAATGTGTATTAGCGTTTTTGACTTTCATTAATTTGACTTTCATTAATTCAACCAAAAGTATTCATAAATATCTTTTAAGACTGAATCTGAATAGCTTGAGCAACAGAAAAATGTTTGTAGCACAATTTGAGCTCAAGAAACAAATCTGATGATGTCAGGTTTAATTGTGAGTTGGAAATATGTTTTGTTGTGACCTTAGCAAGGGATTGGGCATCCCCATTCAAGTAGATAGGACTTGCACAGAGTAGTTGCAAATATAGTAAAAAAGACTGATAGATTGATAGCGTGTATGCTAAGATAGCAGGATAATTGACCAATGCTCACCATAAAAATAGCTTTATTGAAAACAAACCGAAAGAACAAGAATTTTTATTTCACAACTTATAGCTATGGCGATATACTATAGATTTAGTGTTCTAATAGGGACTAAATAAAGTACCCAAAAAAGGTGTTTCAGCCTACACAATCGCTTCGGGGGTCCTAAGTCTCCGGGGTCCTAACAGGGTTCCCAACTGTTCACGACACCAGTTCACAGTCACACGAACTCTGTTGTGCAAACCCTTGAGTACAAAAGATCGTAACAGCCACAACCATAGAGTGAGACATCCTGTCAGGAGACAGTCAAGGACAATACAAGGAAGCCCTTTCTCTCTTTTCCCCCAGTGTCCATTGGTTCATTATATCATTTTCTTCTGATATCTTTCTGTGTCCATCATTGTCAGTCTTTTGGCCTTCAAACTGATCTTGCAGTCCATTAGCGACGTCAAGACAACATGCGGTCATGTCATGTCATTTCAAGAGAGAGAGAGAGAGCAGTGTTTTCCTCATGGGCATCTTTAACCGAAACTCACCATGACCATCTAATGAGTCTTCTAATACACAGCCTCTCCTGCAACATGTCCGAACAAACCCCTGCCATTTCCTGCGCTCATCTGCAGAGTATCCTCCAGGGCCGGCTACTGCCAATTCAGCACTTCTCCCTTTCCCAATGACTCACACGTCACCTTTTTCCTTGTCTTTATTATCGATTTCCGATGTTCGACAACATTTTAAGCACAAGAAAAGCTAAGCATCATGCAGATGAGCTACAGTATCATGGGGGTCTCCATCACAAGTGCTGTCCAAAAGCCATTATATTACATCTTTGGCAAGCACTTTACCACTGCATTTCCCATCACCATGCTGGGAGTTTCACACTGTACTCCAGAAGTTTCTAAAACAGGTCTCATCACCGCTCAGGTGAATGCCATCATGAGCAATGGAGAGTGCCATGTGAGGACACAGCAGCTGCCTCGGTCGTTTAACGCCCAGAACTCATTTATCATAGCGTCACACTGAGAGATACAGTACAAACCGGTTCGTAGAGATAAAAAGGGAAGTTCATTGTCAGAATACAAACGAGAGATGGATTTAGAGAGAACTGACAGGAAATAAGAGGAACAATAGGAGAACAGACGAGTTTTTGGCACAGACGGCATAACGGAAAGGGAAGGATATGGATCCCTACATAAACTGGAAAAACCGCTTCTCCAATGTCCTGCAGGTTAATACTAAACTTTATTTTTTGTGATTCTAACTGAATAAATATGAGATGAGCTTTTTATTAATTATATTAATATTTGCACAAGTGTCGTTGAAGTGTCATCTCAAAAATCAGCTCTGTATTTCAGCGTGGCAATTACTCAACATATAAATATAATAAATATGAAGAACCCTTTATTGCTCAAATGACCAGAGTGTCACAAACATTAAAGTTATATGATAACTGCTGCAAACTAAAACATTTGAATATAAGGCCTTTCGCACCGGAAGACTGTTTTCCTATAGTACCAGAACTATCAGGCGGAAGTGCCTTTTTGTACTGTAGGAACTTGGAATGATTTTAGTTCAGGAACGCCTTTTGGAGGGACAAAATTAAAAATCTAACCCAGAAAAAGCAACTATTAGTAGAGAGGTAACAATATCAAAATCTCACTGTATGGTAATACCTCGGCGTAACGTCCACGGTACGGTATTTATTGCAATATTTGACAATAATTTCCCAAGATGCCAAATGATGACTTGGAAACGTGCCACAAGCATCCTCTTTTCTTTGCTTAGAGGTATGAGTTATAGTATGAGATGGGTCAAATGACCAAAAAAATCCATTTTATAAAATAAAATAATTGCACCAGATGTACCTTGCCAAATGTAACATCTTTGTAACATTTTTTCTAATATTCTCTATGTTAGGCTCGGAAGACCGTTTCATACAGTCATGTGACCACGTTAATATTGAGACAATTTTGCCATTGCGATAACACGATATCGATAACATTGTTAAATCCCTAACTATTAGCGACACATATTGACTGACTGAACGCATGTGACAGAAACTGTTAAAACTGTTACAAGACATAATCATACTGAAAGCTAATGTGAGCCACATTCACCCGGCATCTTTTTTGCGCGTTCCGCAACTTTAATAGTTGTTGGCGATTTCTCTATCAATCACAACTTATGCCTGCATTACATCTCAGTCATCACGAAACCGTCGACAGACAACAAAAATATCTCTTATCTCACTGTCCTTCAGTTTGCGCTTACAGTACATCACTTCAGACGATCTAATACAGGTACGAATGCTACCAGGAAAACGGCCTGAGGGAAAGCTAAGTGCACAAACGACAGTCCTTGTTTCTGCTTTTGTAACTTTGTTCCTGAAATTACTCCGCGCGAAAGCGGCTATTGATCACCTCTGAAGCAGAGCTGCTAAAATACAACAATGCTAATAAAATATATATATATATACAAATATATTTTATCACAAAATCATCTCTCTTATTATTTCTTTTTTCCTTTTTCAAGCTTTAGACAGGACGATAGACACTGACAGAAATGCGTGGTGTAGAGAGTAGTCAATAGGATAGGCAAAGGACCCCGAGTCGGGACTCGAACTCAGGTCACCGATCTCTTCCCATTTCTTATTAAATCCTAAAATACTTTTCTGTATTTGACTTTTTAGGCAGATTATGTGCGTTAAGTGGAACATATACTGTATGATAAGTGCATTTAAACAGACTTACTGTACTCACGGCAGGACAAAAGTTATCAGTTAGTATCGATGTGCACATATGATAAGAAACTGAGGTTGTCATCGTCATGACAACAGCTCTGATGTTACAGCGTTCTGTCTGCATCAGCATCAAATGTTCTAGAACTGTTAACGTAAATCAATTCCATTTCAAATTCTAATTTACTTCTATAGCACTTTTCACAATTTTGCGTTGTAGCTTTACAGTAAATACATATCAGTACAGGCAGTTAAGACATACAGTAATGAAAAGCAGCATAGAAATATGGGGAAAAATCATAGAGATCAAGAAAATGATTAAATCTGTTAGTATTTAGTTTGAAATAAACAAATTTACTTTGTAATAAATGAAAAATTAAAAACATTGTTAACAGACTATTGTTAGAGGAAGCTATCCTGAACCAACCCTAATTCAGACAGTTAGCTGTGAAA
This sequence comes from Triplophysa rosa, assembly GCF_024868665.1. Lineage (NCBI taxonomy): Eukaryota > Metazoa > Chordata > Actinopteri > Cypriniformes > Nemacheilidae > Triplophysa > Triplophysa rosa. Next base: position 8,441,408 of record NC_079903.1, on the reverse strand, counting down.
GCAACATAATATTGCTATACATGAACAACTGTGAGAAATTTAGGAAGCATGACACGGCACATCTTGAACGCTGCCATAGGACTTGCTCGACATGTCAAGCTGACATTTTTCTGCAAGAGCCCTTGTAAAAGCAATTCTGTGTAATTGTGATAAGGTTGTAAGGTTGATTTGTTTTTGATGGGTTGAAGTGTGTATTCTCTAGTGTTCGTGCTGCAGGCTCTATCAGCCGATCACATTGTAGGGTTGTTGTAAGCAGCCTGTTCCACCCAGAGAAGACGAAAAAAAGAGCTGAGCCTCAAAGATTGCTCGCCATTTCTGCTCTGTGATATCAATCTCAATGAGGGAGTTATCAGGCAGAAAATTACCGCAAGGGGCTTGGCATCCCACAGCTTACACACACGAAACGCGCAGTCGCGCACACACACACATTCGGGAACACGAAAAAGGTGGGTGAGGGGTGGGGAAAGTAATCGACATCCAAAGGAAGTGGAATAAAAGAAAAGAATTATGAATTCATTAACTCCGCCTCTAAGATGCCCCCTGGTGGTTTACATGTATGATCCGAAGGGTGGGGCCGTCTGAAACTTGCAGACTCTAAAATTCATTTGCCCGGTCAACTCACCCTGGAAAATTTCTACTCTTGAGTTTGGGTAATTACGATGTGATGTGCACTCAAGTGATTATGCTCGGAATAACGTTGGGAAAACTTCATACTTCTTAGCACTAGCACATAGGGATGTAACGATTCACTCAGCTCACGATGCGATGCGAGTCACGATTCTGATCTCACGATGCGATTTATTCACGATTTTTTCTTAAAAAATGAGTTGAAACAAATTAGAAATGAACAACTTCCCTTGCATTATTTCTTAAATGCTTCACGTTTCTTTGTATAATAAAATAATGTTTTATTTCAAATAACAAAACTAAACTGCAATTTCATAACAAATTAATAATAGAAAAAGTCTCTTTAATATAAACAAACTAATACTGTCTGTGCTTTTCTTGGATTTTTTTGCATTTAATATCAGCATCCACGTTTAGGTTTGCAGTGAAAATAGCGGCCCCTGCTGTTCAAAAAATGTATTGCGATTCAGTTCAAGCCTCAACCGATTTGAATCGTCACTCATTATAACCGATTTTCAACCGGCTCACGGTGAATCGTTACATCCCTACTAGCACAACAAAATTAAAACTAAGAATGTGCAGGGGCAATTCCATGAAATGTTTCCTCAATATGGCTACTTGTTTCTGCCTCTATTCTTCACTGACACTTCACAAAATACATACAAACTAAATAATACACAATTTATACAAACAAACCAATTTATGTTTGCTGCAACTGACACGCCCCCAAATCAGGAAGGCTAAAAGAAAGTCCCATTGGTACTGACAACACATGGTGGTTACAATCACAGATTCAATAAACAAGGAATGCACAAAAAACGTCATTTTATCTTGATGTCATGATCGCAGATATCATGCAAGAACATGTCGACTCTCATTATACAGTAGGTTGCACAGTGTTGAACCGCACATGGATGCCAAAGGGAACTGATGCATTTTACAGGAATCAGCATAAACACTTGCTCTCAGCTGATGAACTTAATGCCCGAAAACTAACAGCGTTAAAGCTACCGACCCGAATATGAGATTAATATCCGTGCACACCTGCATACAGAAGGGCTTTTCTATACTGTGGTATGAATGCTCTGATCAGGATTTTTGCAGCCGATACCAAGTACCGATTTCTTGTCATCGTGATCGGCAGATACGGATCCCGATTCCGATGCTTCAAGCTTTATATAACTGATAACTGATTATAAGCTCTCTGATCACAGTTAACATTTTTTCAGATCAAGTAATACGATATACACTCACCTAAAGGATTATTAGGAACACCATACTAATACGGTGTTTGACCCCCTTTCGCCTTCAGAACTGCCTTAATTCTACGTGGCATTGATTCAACAAGGTGCTGAAAGCATTCTTTAGAAATGTTGGCCCATATTGATAGGATAGCATCTTGCAGTTGATGGAGATTTGTGGGATGCACATCCAGGGCACGAAGCTCCCGTTCCACCACATCCCAAAGATGTTCTATCGGGTTGAGATCTGGTGACTGTGGGGGCCATTCTAGTACAGTGAACTCATTGTCATGTTCAAGAAACCAATTTGAAATGATTCGAGCTTTGTGACATGGTGCATTATCCTGCTGGAAGTAGCCATTAGAGGATGGGTACATGGTGGTCATAAAGGGATGGACATGGTCAGAAACAATGCTCAGGTAGGCCGTGGCATTTAAACGATGCCCAATTGGCACTAAGGGGCCTAAAGTGTGCCAAGAAAACATCCCCCACACCATTACACCACCACCACCAGCCTGCACAGTGGTAACAAGGCATGATGGATCCATGTTCTCATTCTGTTTACGCCAAATTCTGACTCTACCATTTGAATGTCTCAACAGAAATCGAGACTCATCAGACCAGGCAACATTTTTCCAGTCTTCAACTGTCCAATTTTGGTGAGCTCGTGCAAATTGTAGCCTCTTTTTCCTATTTGTAGTGGAGATGAGTGGTACCCGGTGGGGTCTTCTGCTGTTGTAGCCCATCTGCCTCAAGGTTGTGCGTGTTGTGGCTTCACAAATGCTTTGCTGCATACCTCGGTTGTAACGAGTGGTTATTTCAGTCAAAGTTGCTCTTCTATCAGCTTGAATCAGTCGGCCCATTCTCCTCTGACCTCTAGCATCAACAAGGCATTTTCGCCCACAGGACTGCCGCATACTGGATGTTTTTCCCTTTTCACACCATTCTTTGTAAACCCTAGAAATGGTTGTGCGTGAAAATCCCAGTAACTGAGCAGATTGTGAAATACTCAGACCGGCCCGTCTGGCACCAACAACCATGCCACGCTCAAAATTGCTTAAATCACCTTTCTTTCCCATTCTGACATTCAGTTTGGAGTTCAGGAGATTGTCTTGACCAGGACCACACCCCTAAATGCATTGAAGCAACTGCCATGTGATTGGTTGATTAGATAATTGCATTAATGAGAAATTGAACAGGTGTTCCTAATAATCCTTTAGGTGAGTGTATGTGACCCTGGACAACAAAACCAGTCTTATGGGTCAATTTTTCGAAATTGAGATTTTTACATAATCTGAAAGCTGAATAAAGAAGATTTCTATTGATGTATGTAGTTGTTAGAATAGGACAATATCTGGCTGAGATACAACCGTTTAAAACTCATGAATCTGAGAGCGCAAAAAAATCTAAATATTGAGAAAATTGCCTTTGAAGTTGTTAATCAGGGGCACTGTGGTACGCCATCCACTCACAAAAATAAAGTTTTTATATATTTAAGGTAGGAAATTTACAAAATATCTTCATGGAACATGATCTTTAATTAATATCCTAATGATTTGTGGCATAAAAGAAAAATCGATAATTTTGACCCATACAATGTATTTTTGTCTTTTACTAAAAACGTTCTTGTGCTACTTAAGACTGGTTTTGTGACGCACATATGTTAGCTTTGTAGTACATCGTAGTAATTCCACGCTGACGATGACATGGCTGGGGCGCCATATCACTTACATCTCCACGCGTCATGCATGTGATGTCATCAAATTGCGATTGGTTTGTGAGATCGGCCAAGTTTAGTCAGTTCCCGATCGAGTCATAAAATGTGATTATCGGCTGATACTGATCTGCGGCCGATCGATCGGTGCATCCCTAGAACCTAACAGCATGAGAGGCTCAATGTCATTTATACAACGAGCTCAGAGGGATAGTGAACGTACAAAAATTCATATTTCAGTTTTATCATACAAATTCTGTGTATAATACTATGGAAGGTACAGGTTTCGATTTGACTTTGAAACAAAATAAGGACGAAAAAACTATTAAATGGATAAAAAATGTGTTACACAAGTCTCTGGATTAATCCGATTTGATCAATTTCTGAATTTCAATCACAGAATTCTGATTCGGTTTAGTTTGCGATAATAATAGACAGTGTACATTATTCTCAACTAACGGTTATTAATTTAACTTCTTTTGCCCCTGCACCTGTGAAAGAAAAGCAAAATAATGTGCAAGCTCAATTCTTGTCAATTCATCAAGTTACCCTTGAAACTTGGCATTGCGGTGAGCCAACTCAAGATAAATTGTTTGCGTTCCTCCTCATTTGGAACTTGCTTTAAATAACAAAAAAATGACACTCATAATACATAATATATTGTGTGCATGTGAACACAGCGGACAGAGGTAGATGTTTGTATCAGAGCTCATTACTCGCCTCATTGGCACTCTCTCAACAATATAAAGCTCTGTTTTCCTTTCACCCCACACGTATGGCTTTGTCAATGTGTCGTGCCATGAGATGCTTCCGAGTTAAAAAATAGTGGTAACTTACAGCACTTGCACATTTCTCAATGCTTCTGTGTACACTATAATTTCTACTAATGTAAAATAAAAACCAGAAAGCACACCAAAGAATGTACACAAACTCTTACCTGTAGCCTCAATGTAACGGATGCACTTTTCAATGAAGAATGGAATGGGCCGATCGGGTGTGACCACATTGGCCAAGGGAACTCCAAAGTAGCTGCTCTCAGGAGGTTTGGATATTGAAGACTGGCGAGCCTTTGGCCGCGTTTTCTGCAAAACGGGAGAAAAACAGGTTATTTGTTGGTGAAATGACTACCTTACGGCTAAGCTAGAGGCAACACAAACACACAGGGTTGGGCCTAAACCTCAATCAGGTTTTCATTCAAAATAAACAGGTTTGGTCTAAGAGATAAATATCGAAAGAGATTAAGTGCAATGTCAGTATCACAGCAATAAAAAGTGATGAATGTCAAAATATCGTGTCTGTGTTAAGCCTTGCAATGCAAAAGCAGCTCAAAGAATATTGACAAAGACAATTGCTTTGCAATGTATTTCTTGGTCTTCTATTGCCTTGAAAAGCTGCAATGTTGAGTCAACTGAGAATACTTGACGGCTTCATGCAATTGATTTAATTTGTTATTTATTTAACTTAAAAAAATGAAAGAATGCTTTAAATTTCTTCTTGCTAAGAATCGTAACAGTTGGACTTTCTTCCTAAAGGAAATGCTTTCTGGGATTTTCACCTGCAACTTTCTATTGCTCTCTCACTTCTTCTCTTCCTTCATAAATCAGAACGCTCTGAACTCAAATCTTTAAAATCACCATCGCAGAACACTGAGCCAAACTTTTACATTTGGAGATCTGCAAACTCAACGCTCAGACCTTTTCCCACAATGCTGTGCGGCAGTCAGCACATCACGGCTGGTTGGTCAGAGTGTCGGCAATACTGTCAGACAGCGAAAAAGTTGTGATGCTTATTAGTCCAGGGTCTGTCTGCTCTATATCCAAAAGGCATCTCGGCTTCCCGCTACCCTCGCAGGTCAAACCTCTCCAGCCACATTTGCCTCTTTTTCACTCCTGTATCTGTGGCTCCACCCCACACACCATGTAACTTGGCTGGTAAAGTGTAATGTTTGCAATGAATGACAAAGTCATGGGTTTGATTCCCACCAACTGATATATGAATTGTAAGTCCATTTGTGGGGCGACATCATTTTAACAGGTTCTCCAGATTTTCGTTCTACAACTAAACAACTTTATAGAGCTGCACAGATGGGATGTACAGAAACAGGAAAGGCTTGTTCCAGAAATGGTCAGTCTTTGTTGAATAGAGCTTAAACCAGTACAGACCCCTGAGGCTACTGGGCCGCTATGTTTATTTATGGGTCTCTATACCGATACTTCCCATGAGGCAATTGACGCAAGCAAGGTGATTTAACCCAATGGCCTCATTTTAACCTCACTGATGTAATAAAGATGCTGTTGTATGATGAGCAGGACTGGTGGCCTCTCATATACCCTTCGGCTGTCACATGCTCTGTCAGAGCAGAAGTCACTTAAATTGCTGCTTGTGTGAATTCAGCCTATTAATAAAGTGACTGACATAGTATGAAAAAGCAATAACTGGACATCTGGCATTTCGTGGAAAACTACAATGTACCACAATTAATAGAGTTTGAAAGTAGGTTAAGCAACAATCTTATCTCAGATATTTCTCTTAAATCAAAAATAGACACAACTGAGACATTGTTTGCATATACTGTAGAAGGAATTCATAGCTATAAAACAAATGTGGAAAAACATGCATTTGTATTTTGCCAAAGATCGAGGTGTTGTTGAGATTTCTTCTGAAACTGTGGAGACCAACATTCTTAAAAAAATCTTCTTTTATGTTATTTCAAAGCAAAACATACAGGTTTGAAATTACATAAGTATGTTAATATTCCTTAAGTCATGCAATGGCAAAACTGGCCCGCTACTAATAACAGGCATTTTAACCGTCAGGCGGCATTTCCATTTCTATATTTGTATATGAAATATTATATTCACACTTATGCATTTGACATTCACTACTTCTTCAAAGCAACATAGATTGCATTTAAAGTGGAAGTTCACCCAAATATCAACTTTGTGTGATTTTTTACTCACCCACATGACGTTAAACATGTTTAGAGATGTTTTTAAGATGACTAAATCCTTGGTGTTTCGAGTCTGACGTTATCACGCAGCCATGTATTTTAGGCAAGTTTAAGAATCATATGTAGTTTAGATACTTTAGGGTTTCGTAAGACTCGAAACAGCAAGGATTTAGTCAAAAACAACAAGCCACACACCAAGGATTTAGTGAGAGCCGTATTTGCACAGTGACAACAGCGCCTACTAGGGTCACAGAATACGACGGTCACAGGATTTGTTGCAACACCGGCGCTCTGACTCACAACGCGGAAGCGCAGTGCTCTCGTGAAGACGAAGAAGTGCTCTCGTGAACGCGCGCCATACACTGACAAGACAGAGGAGAATATATCGATTAAAGTCGGTATTTTGGTTTGTTTTTCGAACATAAAGCATTCTCGTCACTTCAAAAATATTCAACTGAGCCACTATGTGCGGATGGACCAATTTAACGATGTCTTTAGTACTTTTCTGGACCTTGGCAAAAACTGACACCATGATGTCTATGAGGAGGCCTGGAAATCTCTTGGAATGCCGGAAGTTCTCTAAACATGTTTTATGTCATGTGGGTGAGTAAAAAATCACACAAAGTTGATTTTTGGGTGAAATTCCCCTTTAAGTTTACATTCATACATTTTTTCTGAATCGAAACCATGACCTTAATCCTTTGGCTAAAGCCAGATAGATAAAAGAAAAAACACAATTCAGAGCTGAAAACAGTTCATTATGCATTTCAAGGTAATGCTAGAAAAGGTTGTGTAATCTTTTATTGAAGTTATGAACTCAACTCATATTTATGCATGAAGTACACAGCTCTAGATCTGCTATTGTTACACACATACAGTCTCTTTAACGCAGCGTTTTTCAAGTGCTTCCTATTTGGATGGAAAATGCTTTTAAAGGGCATCATCTTTGCTGGAATACAGCAAAGCTATAACTTGTCTTCAATAGACAAAAAGGCATCCAAAAGTGTCTATAAGATGTTGAGATAAAGTTTTTTGGAGCTTTTTCTGTAAGAGGGACTCATACAGAACTTAAATGAAAAGTTCCCCAAAACGAAAATTCTGTCAGCATTTACTCACCCTCATGTCATTGCAAACTTGAATGACTTTCTTCTGCAAAACATGATATTTTGAAGAATGTTGGTAACCAAACAACAGCGGCACCCATTGACACAAAACCAATGCAAGTCAATGGGTACCGCCGCTGTTCGTTTACCAACACTCTTCAAAATGTCTTCTTTTGTGTTTTGCAGAACAAAGAAAGTCATACAGGTTTGAAATGACACGAGGGTGAGTAAATGATGAAAGATATTTAAAATCTAGTGATCCAATTAACCTCACCTTAAAATAAGAAAGACAGCTTACATAAATGTGCATATGTATATATAATGACACAAATCTTAAAAAGAACGAGTATTATAATTAATAATCATTTTTGTATTATTCAAAAAGTTGTAAAAGTTACCTTGGTAGTTCTGCGCAGGCTTTTCAGAATATTTCTTTTTTTTGGGTCTTCACCTTCCTCATGTAAAGAACTGTCCCCTTTCTGTGCTGCAATCTCATCCTCTTTCGCCTTGGGGAGGCCTCCAAGTTCATCATCGCTGCCGATGAAGCTTGTGCGAAAGTTGCTAAACTTTCCAAGACGTTTGGAGCGATCACGATACAGCCGAGGCTTAACTCCAAGAGCAGACAGTTTTCGTTGACGCTCCAATGAACTGCTGTCAGCCTCACTGTCCGACCCATTGCCCGCACCATTGGAATGACTCTTGTTTGCATTGCGAATAGTGATGATCTTGCCTTGTGTGCTGTCATGTGGTACAGAATATATGTTTTCCTCCTCTGTGGGACGAGGTTTTACAACGGCATCCATTGGTTCAGCATAGTCAGAAGGATCATAACCACCTTCGGTGACTGGTGGCCAGGTGACTGATGGTAATGAGCGCCTGTTAACCCCAAGGTCCATGAATGAACTGAAGTTTGGGGTTTTGGGGATGTCAAAGGTGACATTGGGTTTTGACCGCACTTGAGGTGGGACTTTGTTGTTAAGCTTGTTTTCAAAGGTGGTGATGTCAGAAATAAGTGAGAAGGCATCAGCCTCTAGATCAGGGAGTTTGAAACCACCATGAGTCAAGGTGCCATCTTCCCTAAGGGTATGATAAGGTGGGGAGGGCTCAATGTCATCTTCTGAATCCAACAAAGTGATGCTTGGAGAGCCACATCGAGGTGAGGAAACATTCTCGTTGGTGACATTCTCAGCAACATTATCATACATGTGCGTTGCCTCTACAATGGTTCTTTTTTCCACTACCTCTTTGAGAAATGGCTGGAAGTGGTCTATCCGATGCAAGCCTCCCACCACCCCACCAGGTCCACAGATCACAGAACTGAAACGAGCATCAATTTCACGTGCCAAATCCTCCCCTTGGGAAAGCTGCTCCCGGACAGCCTCTGAGTCCGCAATTTCTGACTGAGTCTCTGCAACAGCGAGCAGCTGCACTGGAATAATGTCCTGGACCTCACAAAGGAAGGCACAAAGAGTTTCCATGGAAGCCTTTCGTTTGGCCGAGTATACTGCTATGTAACCATGCACTAATCTGCTTTTACGCAAGGAGAAAGATGAATGATACGATAGTATAGCAAGATCAATGCTTTGCCTTTGGCCACCAACAGATAACTCCAACAACACTGACATTCCACTGGACAGATTGGTGGAGGGCCTACAGTGCTGGGGCAGCAGGAATGGTGACAGAAGCTGGTCAACATCATAAGTGTCTCCACACATAAGACACATTACAATTCGTAAGTCAGCCTCTAAGCTCTGCTGAGATTCTCTGAAGCTTCCAAGTGAAGGCAATAAGGGCGGAGAGCTACTGCCAAGACTAAGTGAGGGCTTCCGTGTGTGTAAGAGACCTTTTAAAATCTGGTTTAAATGCTTTTCATTTACATTACGACCATATCCCACACCTGGAGAAGCAGGTTCCAAATAACTGACCTGAAATTTGCCAGCCACTTGCTGACCTTGCTGAATCAGGCTTTGAGCAGTTTCACCCCCAATGTCGGCAATTGAACCAACACCTCTTTTGGTGACCAGTAGAAGAGACAAGGGAAGCTGTAGTAGGTTACTGTCCCTTCGACCTTGAGTTGATTCCCGTAATTTCTCAATGCTGTCAACAACATAGGATAAGGATTCCTTAGAGTTGTAGAGGCATAGGCAACCATGTGGGGCAAAAGTAGGGGTTTGGAAAGAGTTCACCGGAAGGCGCACATTGCCCTCTATGGGCCGAAGAGCCAGTTCATAAGTCCTTCCGTCGAGCACGTACCGGTCATCATTGGTGCAGAGCGCTCTGATCTCATTAGCTAGCTCTCTTGCAAGTCCATCTCTGCCAAGAATTACAAGATTAATTCTTTCTACTTTTCCCTCGCCAAATTGTGATTTTGAGTTGCCGTCAAATGAATATCGAGTGGGAAATCGAAGGGCTAAGAGTTGCTCAATTTTGCCATCCACACAATGAGGACTGCTCGGACAAGTTTCCTTAGTGGGGTGATAGACAAAATGGATATGCTTAAGTACCAGGGCATCTCTCTCAGCCTGAAGCTTTTGGAGGGCTTTAAACCTCTGTTCCTCTCCCAGAACCTCTTGTATGGCGCCCATTTTTTCTTTGCTTGGCTTAGCATCAACTTCAAGTTCATAGAACAGCTCAGAGTATTCCAGTAAAAGTTCTTGGAAGTCCTCTTTGGCTTGGTCAATAATGGCCTTCTGGTGTTTGCTGTAGATGTCAATGTACTCTGTCTCATCTAACCACTGATAAAACTCTTCATTCATGATGAAGCTACGGGCTTCTTCCCAGGGTTTGCCAGGTGTAATGAATGGTGAGGAAGCAAGTTTCCCTTTAAACTCCCGTCGCATCTCTGCCCGCTTTCGCTCGTTACGCAGATGCTCTAAGTGACTTTCATAGATGACTTCTGCTGCTGGGGTTTCCAAAAGATCCTGAGGAATGCGTTCATCCTCCATGTTATCAATGTGTGGTGTAGTTTCCCAAGGTGTGTCATCCAATATGACGAACCAATGGGAGAATTCCCGCTTAGTTTCAAGAACTTTCTGTACTCCTGACCAGCTCAGGTGGTCAACCTCATCCAGGTCTGGGACCAAGGAGTTAAGAGCCTGTGGAAGTGTGCTGAGATAGATTCTACGCCGCTTTTCTATGTGCTCCTGCTTGAGTCTATGTACATGTTGCTGAAAAAGCTTCTTGGCTTTGGAGGTACCCTCAAGGAAGACATAGTCTTTGTACTCGGGGGAAGTCTGCATTCTGCGATTGATGTTGGGCCACGTTTCATTATGGTTCTTTACAATGCGGCTGACCAGCCATTCATAGCGGTCCTTGGCGGACGCTATCTGCTGACTCTGCTGCTTGAGGGCTTCAAAGTATGGAATTATCTTGGGCCTCCCTCGACTCTTGTCTATCAACTGCACCAAGGTAAGGAAGGCAAGGTCCACATTAACATTAGAGCGTGCTGAGCTCTCAATAACCTGCAAGTTCTTCTTCGTCATGGCAAAGGTGTGAGAGTCTTTAATGTACCGCTCAACCCCTTCATCGCACTTGGTAAGAACAAGTACAACTGGCTTCTTGGTTTTAGCTAGCTGGTTATACAGATTGGTGATAAACTTCATCTGGTCATCAAAGCTACGGTTCATTCCCCTGCTCACATCAACACAGAGTAAGAATCCATCCACTAAAAGCTTGCCTTCGGGCATTTGCTTCTGCTCAAAGTCTTGTTCTAGCCCAAGCTGATCTGTACAGAAATACATCAGCTTCTCAGCAGAGGCCAGTTTGGTAGAAGCTGCCCGCTTGATATAGGGCTGTAAGGCAGTACTTCGATGTGGCTGGAACGTCTGGTCATCAATGAACTCTGTTTGCTCAACCACATGCATTCGACACTCAGCCCCCTCCTCCAACATTCGTACCGCCTCGCCCCAAAAGAGGAAGTGGTCATTGTTTACCACTCTTCCACCAAAGTCGCTTGTGCTTAAAACAGATGTGTGGTCCAAATGAAAATCATCAGCACTGGGGCGGACGAAGCGATTACAAAGGCAAGACTTTCCCACCCCGCACTGCCCCTTCTCCTTCTCAGTCCCGGACAAACCTACAACAACAAGGTTGTAGGTTGGTGCCCGGGCATCTTGTTTTTTTGCCATCATCATCGTATGACAGCGCTCATCTTGCCATTCCCAGAAGCTCTAGTCTGAAAGCTGCTGGGCTGATTTTCCATCAAAGTGCTTACGGGCCTGGCAAAAAATGAATTTCTATAGATCCAGAAAGTTGCTCTTAAGTTTTCTTCATGCAGGGCCAATACATACAATGCCCTCAATGTACAAATTTTAAATCCAGAGACATTGGTCCATCCATGAGTTTGGCACAGATTTAGAAGTGGAATAAGGGAATGGGGTTTGAGGGTGGGGGAAATGAGGCACTGTGGATTTAGGCGGGTGTGCTGCAGGTGGTAACATTCCAGCCCATATCCTCTCTTCAGGGGCTCACTGCCGCAGTAATACTGTAGGTTTCAGGTTTGCCCAGCCTGGAACTGACCCTGAAAGACAGAAGCAAAAACAATGCATATTAGTATTAGAACAATTACTCAAAGGGATATTTTAAGATATCAAAGATAACACAATTTGGTGATTTAATGATATAATTTGATGAAAATATGCTGTTCATATTATGTTTTTATTTTTCAGGTATTCATTACTGACAGTTTATTACTAAAATAAACTTTTAGGGCTTAGGTCCATTCATTCAATGTGTTAAATTTATGTAAAAACATTTTCAAGCATTATGTTCAATAGCACATTCAAGTTTGCTTTGCAACGAATGTTAAGAATTGTGATATCTCACTGGAATTGGTTTCAACAACTAAATTGTTGACAGTGACAAGACTACAAATTTGTTTCTGCATCACAAATGAATGTTAGCGTTTGATGTTACAGACCCTTGAGGTTTGTGTGCAAATGCATTAAAACAATCTTAGATAAATATTAATAAGGAATTGTGCAACATCAAATCTGGTAGATGTTTATATGCCACAACCACTCCTACAAGACATCACATTTGAATCCCCAAACACAAACACGCACACATGAAAGTTGTAATAAGCATTTCAAAGCTACAGTTGTTAATTACGCAACAAGGGAAACACAAATGGCCCTCAATAGGCAGCACTACACATTGGCTGCTTTGCATATTCTTTAAATTAACAACTCAGATAGAGTGATGCATTGAATACAAATAAAAAAGTAATTTGAGCACATGTATAATATATAAACTGTGTGTATACCAGAACTGAATGTAAAGCTTGTGGTTATCAACAAAAGGAACAGACCACAAGTGCACACAGGAGACAATGTCCCTGAGCAGCCAAAGGTTCTGTTAAATGTATTTGTGTTGTATAAACTTAACATTTTAATTAAAAAAGTAAAACATTTAAATGTTGTTTAAATTTAATTGAACATTTAATATTACAAATAATATTTTTTTACATTTATTGACTTTAATCAAATGTGATCTATTTAATATATTAATAAATAGCTTTTGTATTTGATAGCAATGCACCGAATATATTCGGCCAAAAATAGCAAAAAAGCATGTTCGATGACGTGATACGATCAAGCAGCAACCAGCGCTGAGAGAGAGAGAGAGAGAGAGAGAGAGAGAGAGAGAGAGAGAGAGAGAGAGAGAGAGTGTGTATAATGAGTTTTCGTTTATTCATATTTTTATCTTATACTGAATGACACTTTTTAATGAACTGTTTTGTTGTAGGATAGTACAGTACATTCTTTCGGCAGTCAGTTATAGGCCTAAGATATATAGGCCTAATTTACTTGTTTTGCTCGATTTTATTTCAAGTAATATTATATTATATTGAAAAGCAAGACAAAATATAAAAAGCACATTTTGATCATTCAGTTTATGCAATAGTGAAAAAATTGGCTCAATAAATAGAAGAAATGTGAAAAATCATGTTCGGTATTCGGCCAAGTGTTTCATTTTTATTCGGCTTCGGCCAAGAATTTTCATTTCGGTGCATCCCTGATATTTGAGTTTTATTAACTCAATTAATTTATTTATTTTTGCCTTATTTATTTAAGCAGTTTTTTTTTTTCATTTTTAGCAATTGTTCCCTAGACTTTTACATGGACCTCTGTCACTCCCTTGCAGCCCCATTTAGTTGATTTAAAAGCTTGACACGCTAGCTTTAAAAGTTTAAACATCATTTTCCATTCACAACAAGTAATTGTAAGTGTCTTGAGGCCAATCAAATGAATTCGTCTGTTTTAAACACCCCCCAAGAAATAAATCATATTGGGTTCTGGTGTACCTACAGCTAGCCAAAGTTTATCCATGGCTTCCTTATGACAGATTACATGACTAGTTGCTCAGGCAACCCACCGACTAGTCAACTAAATAATACGCAGTTTTGCACATCCCTACCACTAGTAATGTTCCTGTAGCTTAACTGGTACAGCATGGCACTAGCATCAATGTCATGGGTTAGGTTATAAAAAAAACACATCAATGCATAATGTATAGTGTGTAAATCCTTAAATATAAGTGATAATAAATAGGTCTCTCTTTAGATGATTTGGGTTGAATCCAGGTGGCCACATTGGGAATCATCCAAGGAAACAGAATGGCTTGGATCTTTTCCAAGGACATGGAACAAGCACGCCAGAGATCTTCATCTCCCATATCAACAACAGCACCAATGAGGCAGGACCAGGTTATGTGCTGACAGTGACTCTCCATGCGCCACATCTTGCAATCACAAGTGTGACACATGATGGCAGTCGCAGATGTCACTGTCATGGTCTGGGCCAAATGTAATGACACCACTGAGACGAATTTGCTCTGGCAGAATAGCTTCCGTGCACAAGACTGGCATTCTCGAAATCACAAACTATATCTGAATTTCAACACTGCACTTCAAACCAAAGAGGAAAGAAATCACTAACATTTGGCCCGTGGCTTGTAGGTCACTGCCGGATTGGCGATAAGACCAGCATTCATGCTTTATTCATACCACTCTCTCAAAAACCTTTTTAGCACACTTCTGCTGCTCTGTGATTAGCCAGAAATCAATAGGCACTTGCCATTAAGAAAACAAAAAAGTTGGCTACGCTGGCTTACCCAGGAGTGTAAAGAAGCCTGGAAAGTTCATTATAAAACAATCAAAACAAGGTGGAGATCTGCAGCTCGCGTTTGAATGGAGAAGACACGAGTTACTTAATATCTGCGCAGCTCACGTATGTATAGAGAAGATGGCAGTGACTTTAGAACTGTGTGTTCTACCCAATGTCATTGTCCATTGCGATGTTTCACTGATGCCAAATCGTCCGATGCCAAATTGGTAGACATCGCCCAACCCTAAATTACATCTGCAAGACGTATTTTTTGGTTGTTTGCTCATCTGCAATACGTCTCGGAGACATTTCCTGTCAGATGTCATATAGACATCTAGTAGATGTCTGTAAGATTTTTATGATTTAGAATGTACATAATGTTTACCAGGGTCCGTATTCTTAAAGCTTCTAAGAATCCTCTAAGAAAGGTATTAATTTAGCTTAAAAACTTCTACGTAGGAGTCTTAGCTTAAAAATGATTCAGGACCAATCTGAGAGCAACTTTGAGCTAGGAAAAGCTTTTATCTTAGTGAGAAGGCGGGGCTGACCCCGTTGCTATGTATGACACAGTCTTTTAAAGACTGTGATTGGTTGGTTGGCCAAGAAGGAAAAAAGGGCACTGTTAAGTATGGGGTCGTTAGTGAAATTGCAATTTTTTTCAGTTTTACCATACTCACGCGCACACATGCACTATATATATATATATATATATATATATATATATACACACACATATGTGTGTGCATGGGTATATACATATATTTTTCCATGCTGTTAAAGGAACACTCCACTTTTTTTGGAAATAGGCTCATTCTCCAACTCCCCCAGAGTTAATAAGTTGAGTTTTACCGTTTTGGAATCTATTCAACCGACCTCCGGGTCTGCCGATAGATCATTGAATCCAATTAGACCAGTAGCATCGCGTTCAAAAATGACCAAAGAGTTTTGATATTTTTCTTATTTAAAACTGGACTCTTCTGTAGTTATATCATGTGCTAAGACCGGCGGAAAATGAAAAGTTGCGATATCACTGCGCCTCACGCAGCGCATTTCCACATGCTTCAAATGTGGAAATGCGCTGCGTGATATCACTGCGCCTGCTGCGGCCATGTTATGGCAGCAAACTTCCTTGATTATTACGCCGGAATGGGAGTATAGTTCCTAATCATATCGGCCTAGAAAATCACTACTTTTCATTTTCCACCGGTCTTAGCACACGATATAACTACAGAAGAGTCCAGTTTTAAATAGGAAAACTCTTATTTCATTTTTGAACATGATGCTACTGGTCTAACTGGATTCAATGATCTATGCTAAGCTATGCTAAAAGTGGTATCGCCAGACCCGGAGATCGGCTGAATAGATTCCAAAACGGTAAAACTCAACTTATCAACTCTGGGGGAGTTGGAGAATGAGCCTATTTCCAAAAAAAGTGGAGTGTTCCTTTAATATCAATGTATTTGATAGAAAATGAACAGTGACACAGTAAGTTTCTGTAAGCGCTGTAATTGTTTGTGTGATCAGATTGTGACCGTTGTGACAGAACCAAATAATTTCTGCTGCATAGTTGCATTTCTCCAGTTGCCAAATATGTTAATATGATTACTTCTATTTCTGGCGCTATGGCATTTCTGCGCTGTCTTGGAGATGTTAGCGTGTCTCTAGGATCTGTCACAAACATGAACTCTGCACGATTTTATATGTTGTGTCTTATTAACTCAACTTGTGTCTTAATATACTTGTGTAACTTGTGTCTTAATATAGCGCATTAACATTTTGCATTGCATCAAGAAAACCAAAACCAAGAAAAACAAAAGTTGAACACACACAAAAACAATAAAAAATCAGATAAACCTTGAAAGTAATATGGAAATTGTCATGCATTACAACACATTTCTTCTCACTTTTCGTTTTTCGTCCATTTTCTCTGCTGCTAAAGAAACTCTTAAGTCTCTTAAAAGCCCTCCTCGCAACTCCTAAACTTTTTGACCTTAAGAAATCTTTTAAGGGTTAAGATGCTTTATGAATTACTTTCTTCTTTACTAGGATCTCTTCTGTAATTTTAAGGGTAAACGCCCACATTTCTAAGAATTTTCTTAGAATTTTGTCACTAGGAACAACTCTTTGCGCTAAGATTTTTCACGGGCCCAGATGTTTTTAAAAAGCAGATATTTTCCAGATCTCCAGATCTTTAGCAGACATCTTACAGACGTACCTGCGCTAGCTTGGAAGTCTTAAGCAAGACTTGGCTAATTTATCTGTCAAGTAGCACATCAAAAATTTTAAAAGATGGACATTCTGTGAAAAGAGGTCATCAGATGTGAACACCAGTTGGTAAGCTATGAGGAAGTGATCATATCATTCACAGTGGCAGAGGGCAAAAGATTATGTATCTATGCTAAAGAACAGATGGCTGTGGATGCCACCTGTCGTAATGTTTCCATAAAAAACATCCAAGATGTTACAACCAAGAGGACATGATCTAACTATGTTATGTGGCTTGAATACACACTGTATTGGAGAAACACTTACAATCTAAGCTGCCTGCCCACAGAACGGCAGTGAAGCACATGTCTCTAACAGACACGAACAGCCATGTGGGATAAAATCAACACTAATTCACCAAACTGTGCCCTGTTAGCTGGTTCATCAAAATCTTTACTATTTCTAATTGAAGTTAAACTATTTTCACAAAGTAAATATGTTTGTAGCATTTAGCCATCTGCACCATCCACCAATCAGGGCTCAGATACAATCACATACATGACCATGTTTGGACAAGGCAACAATTTGCTCCATCAAGCCAAATCCTGCTTTGAATGAAGCTTGATGGATTGAAGACTTCATTGTAACACTGTTCCTGCTGCTTCACGCTCACTAATAGATGAGGATATGCCCAGACTTGTCCTCATTTGCAGCCAGCATAACTAGTTAAAGAGTGGACGGGGGTGTCGAGGAACAAACAGAGAGACAACCAGAGCTGCACGTGTGCAACCGAAAACGAACGCATTAACAGCATGTGGTGGCCAAAAGGGCGTGAGGCTAGTCCATGCTGTTAAATAAAAATAAAAATGTACTCATCATAGTGTCATACCAAACCTGTTTGACTTTCTTTCTTCTGCAGAAAACAAAAGAAGATATTTTGAAGAACGTTGGTAACAAAACAACATTGCCTCCGACTGACTTCAATTGCATGAAAACAAAACCACTGCAACATTTCTCAAAATTCTTCTTTTGTGTTTCACCCAAGCAAGAGTCATATACAGGTTTTGAACAACATAAGGGTGAATAAAATTCACTACCATTTTTATTTTAGGGTAAACTATCCCTTTAAAAGTGGGTAGCGGGGCTACGTGCCGGCAACTCGGCAAGCGGGGACAACCAGGAGGCATCCGCATTCCACGGTTTCATTTAAAGGCAGTTTATTCTTTAAGAGACTGTCTAGGTTTGAACTCATACAGTTTCTGATCTTCAGGCAACTGTTAAAAATAGGTCAGGTTTCACTAGTCCTTAGGCCTGAAGCACATAAGCTATGAGTACTGTTAAGATCACACAGAGGCTATATGAATGGGAGAGGGAACCTGAGTTGACTTTAGTCTATGAGGTACTACGTTAAGCTTCACAGGAACAAACAGTTTTTCTTTCTGATCTTAATGTGAACGTTACGGCTGCAATGGGACAGGACACGCCGGTTGAGAGCCATAACACAGGGCATTTGTATGGTATGCATGTTCGGAAGTGTTTGGCTACTGAGGTTCCCTGACCTATCTTTTGATGTGTAAGCAAGATGGAGAAAGAGATACAACTAAATATAAATACAGGCCAAATGAATGAAAATAAGCCAGACATCATGCTGAAAAGACTTGCTGATATCAGCATACTGTAGCTGTGGTATTCATAAGCAAAAATTAGCAGGAGTGGGTGGTCAAACTAGCATAGTCATTTTAGGTACGTTGCTGGACTACAGTAACATTTCAGAGAAACAAAATCACGATAAGCTAGTGACAATGAATGGCAGTAATTTTGGCAGGCCCTTAAACGTGGTATTTCTAATCAAATATAAAATGGCAACTACAATGTACACTTTCAAGTTTCAGACATGTGTTATCTGCATATGCCTATTGTTTGCTGAGTGTTTAAGTCGACAGTCGACAAGATCAAACAAGAGAACAACAATACAGCCTCCTTGAATGGGACAATAAAATGTTGCAGACAAAAGTGATTTCTAGGACTATAATTAATATCAACAAAAACGAAAACTGCAATTTGTTTCCTGTCAAGCTACTTTGAAGACGCCTGTCCAAATAGACACTCACACACATATTAATCAGGCCGAGAAGCTGCAAACAAGTACTTACACACACACAGATATCAATGGTTCTTTTATATTCCCTTCAAAAGAAGCAAAGATAGAAAACATTGCTGAACATCTTTAAAACAGTGAGGTGCATTTGGGTATTGTCATTATTGAAGAGAGTATTACCATGTAGTAATAATAATGTGTTATTATTATACGGAGTGTACTCTTATTCCTAACCATTTGCGTGCTGAAATTAGTAGAATTATTAGCCCATCCACTGCTGTTGTATGAATAAACATTCCAATCCTCTATTGCGTTATCTTTACTGCCGCCTGAGTCCACGCGGCATTGAAAACGAGAGGCCATTTATACGATGTCCCACAGGGCCGTCTTTCGAGGCCCTTTCCATTTCCATCCCGTCTTCGTCAATGCCAGGTTTTATAAAAGAATTACAGCCCACCAAACTGGCCATGATGCCAAAGCAAGGAGGAGGTCGAGCAAACACGGTTAAGTTTAAATGATGCTCCTTGAAAACCCATTTCTCCAACCGAATCAGCACTAATATGGCCGTAAGAGCAGATAGTCTACCCATCCATTTTCACCCCACCCCTTATTCCTCTCTTGAGAGCTGGACTCCATTAGAGCACTGCCTGGGGCACAGAGGAACAGGGTCTTAGCACGGACAACATTTCCTGCTTGGGGAGAGTGTAATACTGCAGTGGAGAGAGCAAGAGAGAAGCGTACAGACATGAGAGGATGAGCAAAGATGTATAAAATATTCAGCTTGAACAGCCAGGGAGGGGGAGAGATATTCTCGTTATCCAGAACACACAGAGCGAAACATAAATGTGTTTTCTTCTCCCGTAAAAAGGCTCTACAATACTGATTCAATAGGCATAATGCATACACAGTCCAGAATGTCAGAAAAGCTTTGTAGACATATGATACATTCACTCTTATGTCTTATATGGATGCGCCGACCGATTGGCCACTGATCGTTATCCGACCATTATTCATCTTAAACGTGTAATCTAATATCAGCCAATCATGTTAAAATTCAGGGCAGAGATATTCTAACAAAGGCTACACGCACAAACACTCGAGCTATCAAATCAATCACGGAGGAATTGTTGAACATTGTAAATTCAAATGGGACATGCCGTAATCCAGATGTTTATGTCAGTTTACACCGTTACTATTAAATACGCATTAATTGTACCATGTTCATTTTCAAGAGTAATTACTGTAATTCTGCTGAATTGCTGTACAGAGGCACAGGGGGAAACTATAAACTCATGTGAGAAAAGGAATTAAACAAGGATGCAAGTACAAATACGAGTACGCTTGTTTGGGAGTTATGAAAGTCAGTCAGGTGCGAGGCAGCAATAGATACAGTTCGAGTGCAAGCGAGTCTGTGATAAACCCGACTTAAGAGCTCACCAGAGATATATGATTGTGATGACAACAGCAATATCAGTTTATCCCGTAATAACGACTATAAAGCTGCTACATCCTTCATAAACCACAACAGCTATCATATGCGAGACGTTTCAATCACATTGGCCTACACTACATACAGTACTGTATGCGTGATAAATGATAGGGTGAAATTTCTTCTTGGACAGTTTATTGACCAATATTTCACCATTTTGAGATTAAGCATATTATTTCATAAAATCAAAAAGTTCAACAAATATATTCAGTAATATAAAAATACGTGGAAACGTTTATATAGTTCTGAATTAAAATTCAGATATTAGCAATGTTACTGAAAAAAATGACCACTACTATACATCACAGTCACAATGCCGGTATTGCTGTCAAGAACTTTTTGTAGTACCTAGTTTTTACAAGAGTGTACATACAAAATCAGCAGTCAGATTGTAATTTCAGATTCAGATTTGTATTTCCAGGATGGCTGGCTTTTCAGGCATGATGTAATGCAGTTAACCACGCACGCACGCACGCACGCACACACAACAAAAAGCGACCATAAAACCTCATGACCTAGATCCTAGAACTGCTTGGTTTCTCTGTCAAAAGTCATCACTGACTCAGAGGATAATCATCATTCTCACCATGTTCAAATTTAAAATAAATGACCTTTTAGTTTCTGAGTTATGTTTCATTTTGCTAACTTTCAGAGGAAGGGTGAATAGGGGATTTCTCATTGAAGCAAAACTGTAATCCATTGACCAACCTGAAAAAGCTTTTCTGTAGCCCAGCTCATAAAAATGGTGCTAGCGGCTCAAACGTCATTGATTTGATTCTTAAAACGCGCCCAAAACACACAGAAAAAACGCTTTGACTAACATCACCTGTCAAAAGCACAAAAAGGCTGAATGTTACCTGCTTTAGCTCTGTCAAGATAAGGACTAAACATTAGCCATGGGGGGGGGCTCTGCATGATGACAGCTATTAATTCCTGGTGGTGAATTTGACAGCGATAGGGGCTCTCTCTTAAAGCCACACACCAGCACGGCGGCCAACGCAAAACTACACAACCCACACATCCTGCTGTGCAGATTTTGAACACAGACCTTCATTTGACTTTAGCTCTTTAAATACCTCAACATCGGCTTTCGCTCTTTATTCTCGTCCTCCCTCAAGTGACACGCTGACAACCGTCCAAATAAACCCAGGGGGAGGACCGCAGCTAGACTTTGCTGGTGCTCAACCCAAATCGTGATCTTTGGGGATTGGCTGGCGTTCGTGATGTTTCTCTCACCTGAGTGCCCAAACAAGAATGTGAAACTTCTGTCTAAATCTGCTGACTTAGGACACATCAGAAATCTGTGATGGAACGTTTGAGAGATCCATTTGGAAGCGATTTACCGGAGAGGAAGAGGCAGGGCATTGTGAAATCAAGTGGCAATGCGGCGAAATGGATTTCAAAGTGAAGTGTCTTTCGGCTTTATCTGTAGTGTAACATTGGCCAAGACAGCAAGATAACCATTAGGAACTTCACATACTGTATATGTGAAGTACATTTTCTAAGCATCTAAAAAAATGACTGTAGCGAGGAAGGCGGGACGAGAGCCGTGGGGCAGGAAGGCGGGGCCGGTGGCGTGAGTGATAATGAGTGTCAGCTGTACGCGCACCGGTCCCGCATGCCTCACGGGGAGCTAGGGAGCATAAGAGGACGAGCGACGGGACTGCCGACGAGAGAGGACCGGGCCCGGAAATGTTAAGTTTTATTTATGTTTGTGTGGCCGGCAGTCGACCGTGAGGTGGCTGCCGGCCTTTTATTTCCGTGTTATTGTTTGTTTATTTTTGATTAAAGTTTATTGTTTAAATGTTCGCCGGTTCCCGCCTCCTTCCTTCCCTACATTGAACTTTGTTACATTGGTGCCGAAACCCGGGAGGAAGGAGGGACATGCTGTCGAAGAGCCCTCGCCGCCGAGCGGCCTCGCGGTGCTGAGGAGTTTGGGCAGCGCGGACGAGGGCGTCCGCCAGCGGCTGCCCGAGATCGTGGTGCTGGAACGATGGGATTCGGTGGGGACTGAGAGCCCGAGGCCGTGCTCCTGGGACGAGGTGGGATGGCGGCCATGGAGGGAGCGCGGGAACGCCGGCTGCCCTCAGCCAGGAGCCATCGCCGGCCGCCTCCTGGGACGAGGTGGGATGGCGGCCATGGAGGGAGCTCGGGAGTGCCAGCTGCCCTCAGCCAGAAGCCATCGCCGGCCGCCAGGAGGCGGAGGAGGATCGGGCTGTCCACCGAACGTCCAGCACCACAGCATAGCACCGCGAGGAAGAGCCTCTCGGCTGGCTGAGGACCGAGCGACGGCGTGTCGGGGAACCGGACAATTTTTTTTTTCCTCTCTCCCCTCTCTCGTCCCTGTCGCTCGGGGTGCTCCCGGCTCCGTTCTCTCGTCTCGTCGGTGCGTACCCCCATGCACTGGGGCTCTCAAGGGAGGCCCCCCGGGGGGAGTAAGCACAGGCGCGGTGGTACCCCCCGGTCTGTGAGGGGCGATGGGGGTATGTAGCGAGGAAGGCGGGACGAGAGCCGTGGGGCAGGAAGGCGGGGCCGGTGGCGTGAGTGATAATGAGTGTCAGCTGTACGCGCACCGGTCCCGCATGCCTCACGGGGAGCTAGGGAGCATAAGAGGACGAGCGACGGGACTGCCGACGAGAGAGGACCGGGCCCGGAAATGTTAAGTTTTATTTATGTTTGTGTGGCCTTTTACGCCGGTTCCCGCCTCCTTCCTTCCCTACATTGAACTTTGTTACAATGACCATTTAGTTTTGTTATATGCCACTGGCACTGCATGCAAAAAGTCAAATTATGCAAGTAGATAAACGCTCATGACATGGTAAACATTTTCTAAGGAGATCCTGGTAAAAAAATCTTTGTCAATACAGATTTTTTTACATGATTAAATGTCATTTTTGCAAAACCATGTTCAAACTTGTGTAATATGTAATAAATAATCAAGCAGTGGATGACGTGAGCCCCACTATCTCTTGGAGTAAAAAGAACAAGTGACGCTTCATAAACGTTAGTGGCTGAAAAAGCGAGTCACCATTTACTTTCATCGTATTTAAGAAAACCGTGTCAACATTTTTCAATGTTTTCCAGCAGGTCAAAAATCATACAATCATTCATTTTTGGGTGAACTATCCCTGCAAGGTCCACTGTCAACAAATATTGCAGGCAGAGACATTTAAGGGAACCAAGTTTAAAACCGCACTATACTAAACCTATATGTAGTCACACACTCAAATGCGGACAGGCACACCCTCATCTCGTGCATAAACAGGCAACAAAGACGGCAACACAAAGATGCTTTTATAATTACACAAAGCCTCAACCCTTCAGGGCCGAACACTCCCAAGCTGCCAATCTATCACACCACTAACGGCACAGATTTACAGGTTAATTGGCTGGTAAATTGTGTTGGGGCACAGGTGTTTGGAGCTGGAGGTACACAGAACATCCCACCAAGACTTGTTGCCCCAAAGTCATTAGGTCACATCTAAACCATAAACCAGACACTTTTGCTTAGGCAACATCAGCCAAATGTTGGTATAATGTTAGGAAATCAACAAAGTTGCTAAAGTGCTGTATTAATGTTTTGTCAGCCTAGTTTATGGGTAATAGTACACCAAATGTGCGTTATGCAAATATACATAATACCTATGGGACACCAGCACAGAAGGGTTCTGCTTTGAAACAGATGGTTCTTACACTTATGTAGCCGCACCATATGTTCTTACAATGATATAGTGAGTCTCTCACACACTTATTATCCAGTTTGTTCTTCTGATTAAATCAAAGCAATAATACCATTTTTCTTTGCCTGTTAAAAAAAGTGTTCCTGCTCCACTGAATTCTGACACCAATTAAAAAAAAGATGGATTGTGCCACTGTGAGAAAACTAAAAAAATCTTACATTTCCACAGGTATGTGACTTCAATGACAAACTGTGTGTTCTAAGGCGTGTCCAAAAAGGTAATACAGCATTGTTACACTGAAATGAAACACGGGCCCATGACCTGCCCTTGGGGACAAAGTGAAATGTGGGGTCGGTCATCTATGTACCCTGTCTAACTGACCACAACTCAAAATCATTCTACATTCCCTGATCTGAGAGTCAACTTTAAAGGAATAGTTCACACAAAAAATCAAATGTGTTTTTCATATAAAAACAAGCAGCTAAGAAAATATTTAGCCCTGTACAGTATACAGTATATATTTTAGGTTTTAGCAGTGATTATAATGCTGTGCTTTAGCTGCAAGACAGTTTCCATGGCAAAACCCTCTAAATAGTTTGTTTTTAAGTTTATGCTTTAAAGCATCGCCGCTTCAGCAACATACGTACATACGGGTGCCACGTCGTGACTTGCGCTGTTTATTTTAATGTTCTGCAATATGAGCATTTCATTTGAAGTTAAAAATAGTGCAAAGCCAGTTGTTTTTCATTTTGTTAAGCTCCATCCAGCGGTTTTTATACACAAGAGTCCATCAATTGTGGATGGCACTGAAGAAACACATCGTACTGGGGTCAGGTCAACCTGAAACCAGCTCAATTAGTCAACTATCTGTTTAGTGAACCCACTAACTAGTTAATTTTTCCTAATTCTTAACTAATATAACTATGAATATGATAAGACTGATGTGAACAAGCAAAACAGAACATCAAGAAAGCCAAACAGATGCTCAACTGGTATAGCGTAGCACTAGCAACGTCATGGGTTCAATGCCCATTTTTATAAACCATACAGCTTGAAAGCGGTCTCTTTGGATAAAACCACCTGCAAATACAGAAAGACAATATCACGATTTGAAAGGAAGTCAACAGGGCTTGGTAGCAGCTGCAGTTCACTAATGGGGCATGTTCACTCAACGAGTGTGATAAAAGTCTCAAATATGTCCAGACATGCCGCTATCTGCTGAAGCGGTAGATGACTGTGCACTTTCTCTTGGTTAATCATACTGTGGAAAACATGGGGCGGAAGTTCTCAATGAGAAAGACACAGAGAGTACAAACCATTCAAACTCACCAAACTAACAACTTAAGTCAGGGAATGAAACCTGTTAGTGGGAGGGAGAGAGAAGGAAACGAAATCTCTCAAGCTAAGCGAACCCCAGACATCTGATTCAATCTCTAGAGAGTGAAAGCAAACTATGAAAACACCTGAACCTGCCATGGTGTCAATTAGAGATAATGACTTTTTACTTGTTGCCACAGTAACTCGCTCTTGAGGCGCTGACAGATGGCTGTGGATGCTTTCGTCTGCTTGTTTTCTTCAGAGAGGGCAACCAAAGCAAAATCTTTTTTATCTCTTTAATATTTCATCTATACTGAGGGTTTGTACCAAGTTTAAGTTAGAATTCCAAGCACCAACTGTATTAAAGCGTATTGATTGTGATGCAATGAAATCTTCAGGTTAGAATGGCTGGTATTTAGTTAGTTTGCATACTATGCCATAAAATTTTCATAAATATTTTTGTACCTATCTATTGACAGAAATGCAGTATAATATATATATAACTATGTCTTCAGAAGTGTATAAAGACGTTTCAGCATTATAAACGTTATGTTTTTATAACCTTAGAATGAGCCATTTCTATATACATATACCGCGGGTCCCCTTGCATGGAATTCACCATGTTGTTTATACAGTAGCCCTAAACGGACAAACGGAGTGCGTTTCGTAAATATGTTATCTCCTTCAGCAAAGAAGCCAAAATGTGATGGTCCTGTGTCAGCCACCGTAGTGCTTCGAAAGGGAGGGGTGGAGAGAGCAGTTGGTTGCAATTCGCAACCTCGCCGCTAGATGCCACTAAATTTCATACACTAGACCTTTAACATGAGCGATTTTAAACATGAGGAAAAAACTAAAGGCATATTTACCATGTCTGATGGTAAATTTTCCACATAATATGACACAGTAAAACTGTTGTTTTTAATTCTGTGGCTTGGATGTCTTTGTTTTAAATCACTCATGTCACTTACATCGGCGAGGGTCACTCTTCCAGTTAAACCATGTATTATGTTGCAATTCCGTTTACGTGCCAAAGCCACATCTGGCACATGGTGAGCATTAATTTCACATCCTATGTATGGTATGTTTTAAGTGGAAAACATCACAACAAGACCAGACCTTAGCGCTTACATAACACAATAAAAAAAATCAAAAGTACAAGCTGCCAGACTAATTTAATCTCCAATGTTAAATATTTCTAGCTCTTCTTTTTCAAAACTCGACATTCTATTGAATTTTCCACACCTTTTATCCCAAAAGCTCAATTCTAACATTGAACTCGATCGAAACAAATCAAGAATTTTCCAAAATCTTGTTTTTCAAAACCAGATAGCAAAGGAAACACTTAATTTGCTAGGACAGGGGGTGGAGATCGAAAGCACAAACAAGAAGGAGTATGTGTGTGTTTTTCTTGCTCGGTCAGACTCGCCTCTGGCTTTGGCAGTTGCGAAAACCGCCCTGAGGCTGCCAGAGGTTGGAGGGTTTTGTGCTTGCTCGTCCATTTTAAATGGGCAGTCAGACGGGGAATGCCATTAGCCCCATCCTGCCTGCACTGACTCAACCATGGGCGGCAGTAACCTCGGCCTCCTTCCAGCAGTCATCCACCCCTGCTCTTAATGCCTATGACTCTCAGTTACACCTGAAGAGCTAACGTTCTATTAAACCAACACTTTTAAAGATGCGGTGTGTAATTTTTCTGCCATTAGCGGCAGATGGAGATAAACTACATACGTTCGGGATGGGGCTACTTGTTTGTCCAAACAAAGGGGGATGGGTTAAGTGTTTGATGCCTATTTAAAAGTGTTTTATTTTGGTAATTTTGAAACATTTTTGTATTTATTTTAAAAAAATGATAAATTTCAATAATTTACACATTTTTACTTTTTTATTTCAAGTAAAATGCATTTTATTCTTATTTTTTATATAATATATAATATTTAATAATTCATATTAAAAAAACATTTTACTTGATCATTTTTTCTTTTCTTAAATAAAATTAAGTAAATATATATTTTTTATAAAAAACAAGAATAAAATAAAAAATAGAAATGTAATTTATTAATTTATTTAAGATTTGTAAATGATTGGTATGTTCATTAAAAAATATGTCTTTTTAAAATAATTACACATAATTCTACTTTAAATACTGTGCTAAATGTTATTTATTTTCATTTTAATATTTTTTTTACATAAATATATCAGACAATATTAAAGGACATGTACATATTGCAAAGTTTCAAGATTTACAGCTGCATTTGAATGTAGGAATAAATTCCATACATTGTTCCAATAATTTTTTTGTTGTCTTTAGTAAATGTAGCATTTTTATGTGCATTTGTCACTGAAGTTTTATCATTTTGTGTTACTTCTCTGACAATCTTTACACAAAAACAAATTCAATGCATTCAAAAGAAAAGTGAACTGTATTTAAGATGCAGTGCACACAGACAGGTACCAAACTTCCCTGCGGTTCAATTCAAGATGCTTTACAGAAAATAAAGCACCCTGTGATTCATATTCCACCAACAGAAAGAGAACCATTATTATCATCACCCGTCTCGCTGCAGGTGTCGGAGACACGGCCACATGTCTCCAATGTTCTGTTCCAACCTCAAACAGCATGAGAGCAGTTGGAGAAAACTAGCTCTGCGGACGGCAGCCTCACACGTTCACGATGCACAGTCACCCTCTGCCAACAGTGCGGCCAAGCAGAAGAGTAAACAGCAGTTTGAATGACCAGAGAGGCTGAAAGCGTCAGCGCGGGCTCCGCTGGCCAGATTGTGGAGTGACCCCAGACAGTAATTCTACAAAAAAAGAGTTTTTACGTCACAGACAGAAAGGTCAAAGCGCTTTTCCAGTGACTTTATGGACGCACATGTCTGTGTAGTGGCGTACCGCAAGTCTTGGCAGAGTACCCCCCACGAATAAGCCACGGCTCCGCCCACAAGAGATGATGCAAGCGTATCAGTGATGGAGACAGACGGTGATGCTATATTGGTCAATGTAGCATTTACAGAGGAATCCCAAGCCAAATGTTCAAATATGATCATTTATTTATACAGGGGTATACAGCATGCCGCCTGTGTTACATAAAAAGGTAAATGAAAACATTTAGCTTGTGCTAATCCGTTCTTTGTGTGAATTTCTTTGCTCAGCTTCTACATGACCCTGTTTCTCCTCCACATTCAGTTCCCCCCACCTACAGCGCATTTTCACAACCTCGACTGGCACAGCCTCTCCCTGCCATCACTTTTCCCAGGCCCTCTCGGCTACATCTCCTACAAGGCACTGCATCTTTTCCGCTCCCAGCGTTGTGAAACTCTTCTGCAGTCTCTAGTTTGCTGCAGTGCAGTACAGACGGCCATTAGCCATGGTCTCTTCAAAGCATCCTGAAAGCTATATGCTAGGGATGTCAAAATTACTGGAAGTAAAATTATTTTGAGGCCAAATCAATACTAAAGATGCTGTGATCTGAATTTACACTGAATCATTGAGTTGACCAGAGTCTTGTATGCTACTCTGTAAACTGTAAGCTATTTTCTGCCTTTACCCATCACAATGGTAATTAATGGTAACCAATAGACTGATCAATAGCCATTTTTACAAAAACATTGTTGGTTTTTCTAATGTAATAACATCAATGTATTATATAGTTTTAGCTGTAAAATTAACATGACATTTTTTCTTTAAAATTGTGTTACAATATAAAAATTGGCAACCAGACAGTTTTGCCCCAAACTCAAACCCCATTGGTTGAACCGGTGTTGCTGTATAGGACTTAGAAAACATCGCAATGTTTTGAAAACACCACAGAGCAACAGTATGTTACGTTTTGCAGTCTGAAAACAAGAACAAAACAAAACAAAACAAAAAAGAACAAACATAACAGAAAGAGAGAAAAAATGTATTTATTTTAGTTAGGGATGTAACGATACACTCGGCTCACGATTCGGTACATATCTCGATGCTGGGTTCACGATACGATGCACATCTCGATATTTTGAACAAAATTCAAAAATGAAACTGAAATATATTATTAAAATATTAACATTTTCAGTAACTTATTTTGTTGCACATACAACTTAATAAAGAATTTTAACATTTTAAGGCTTAACTGAAATTAGAAGTAAGATCAGTGTCAATTTTGACAGCAAATTTTGATTTAGTTTTAGTCGTAGTCTTTTGACTAAAATGCAATTTAGTTTTAGTCATCCCAATTTATCATAGTTTTAGTCTATTTTTAGTCGACGAAATCTACATTATATTAGTCTACTAAAATCTATCTGGATTAACTCATTTAATTGGTGTAATTAAATGTTCCATACAAAGATTTAACTGTTTCGACATAATTTACTTTACCTTGGAATTAAATTAAACCAGGTCATTACCTTTATTTTTCAGAAAAGTTGAGTAACTACTGGATATGCATTGTTGTAACATAGAGAATATTCGACCATGAACGACATGTAGCAGTTCATTCAGTCTCATTTTGACTCAATTGACTCGTTCGTTCAGTGAAGGGCGTGTTCATTCAGTACATTCAACCAATGAAATGCTCTGACAGAGCTCACACTCAAGCGCTATTGGCTCGTGTCTCTTTGAAGCCGCGCTGTCTTTGCTTGAGGCAGTAATGAATCTTTCAAAAAGACATAAATAAACTGTATTACATTTCTTCAATCATGCAAATCACATACTTGTTTTTTTAGCATGTCATTCGATCTTTTAATATACAGTACGACTCATTTCATCGCTTCTCTGACCGGAACAGCGCTGGTTTCTTTTTTCGGGGTGACTCGCCTGCAGTCACGCTTCAAGTTTGCTGTGTTTTAACGGCGATTGTGAAGGAAAATATGACGCTTTGTAAACCACTTGGAGACACAGATTGTGTCTTGTGCTTCTCTCTCTACCGCATATGTGCGATAAGCACACGTGACGCGCTGGCGCAGAGTAGGTAGCGTCTTGACCGCAACTCCAACAATCTTCTTCATTTGTTAAGCGGAGCTGCACCCTCTCAGCCCACCTTACAGCCATCGATTGATCTGTTGACCGATTCTGCTGATATTTTTGTCATTGTGCAGATATTTGTGTGCTATATAAGCATTCAACACCAGCTTTGACAACAGAGGCAATCTGGGGAGGGGTGTGTGTTTGCAAGCAACTTGACGGGTTCTAGATTTTACTGCGAGATAACTGAAATGACGCGCAAGCTCTCTTAAAACTCAGGCAGGCGTGCCGACCAAATGACCTTCAGCGGGGTTAATTCACAGTGCTGGCACACAGGGGAGGAATGGAGTGCGATAAAAATCTACTCTCAGACAAACCAAAGAATAAAGGCAGGGGAGAAAGTAATAAACGAATTAGGCCAGATAAACCAATGCTTTGACCGCACTTTGTGAGCAAACGCTATGGCACAGAGGGTTGGACGACACTAAGTGCACTTCTAGCCATTACAGCATCCGGATGGTTAAATAAGGAACTCTGTATAAATGGCACAATAATAATGTGAAGGTTACAGAAAATGGACAAATAATATAAGTGCCCGCAAAGAAGTACTAGAACACAATCCTTCAAAACATATTAAGGCCTTAATAACGTTCAAGATGGAAACGGTTCTGTCGATGAGTTTGAAGTGCTTTTACAGCTTCAACCATAAAAATTATGAACTATCTCGAGTAAAACAATGCTTTCAGTGTTCAAGTTCAAGGTTAAATAAGACTTTCGAAGAGACCCGCATCAGTAAGTTAAGAATGAACGTTAGAACAATAGAAAAAGACACCCTGACCAAAATGAATCACGATGGTTTCTTACTAGGGGTGTAACGGTTCAAATTACTCACGGTTCGTTTTGTGTCACGGTTTTAGGGTCACGGTTTCGGTTCGGTTCAGGTCGTGCTATGTTCAGGGAAAGGGGACTACTGACAAATAACAATAAGAACAAATAATCAAGCTACAAGTAACAGCACCAATAAAACAACAGAGCAAAGCAGAAAATAAAATAAGATACTGTATATATACAGTGGCAAACGTATGTGAACCTTTTGGAATTTCATGGTTTTCTGAATAAATTTGTCATAAAATGTGATCTGATCTTCATCTAAGTGAAGGGTATTGACAAATAAAATGTGTCTAAAATAATAACACAACTTTTTTTTTTCTTTCATGTCTTTATTGAGAACAACCAAAAGAACTGGTAGTGCTTGTGGAAAAAGTATGTGAACCCTTGAGTTAATGACCTCAAAAAAGCTAATTGGAGTCAGGTTTTAGCACACCTGGAGTCTCGTTCAGATAATAAGTTTGGAGGTGTGGACCGCCCCTGCTGTAGAGATCCATCAGTATTCTGGACAAAAGCTAGTAATTTTTTAAATTGTAACAATTTTCTTTTAGATTTGTGGACTTCCATTTTAATTCAGTAATTGGCTGGACAAACAATACATCTTACATGAGCTGCTCTGGATATCTGAACAAAATGCTAATTTTCCTTATGAGCTTGTTCAGTTTATCTAGTGAAATGTTCCATGAATATTAATCAAATTAAGACTTTATATCAACTCATGTATTATTCCATAATTTCCAACAAGAGACTTTACGTCAGTCGAATTATTATCGTATGCAGACGCTGTTGACATTGGAAGTCTGCAAGGGCTTTTCAGTTTGTAGTTCTAAAATAATTTTTGAACCATGATTCCTTTCGGAATTTCTATTTATAAGTAAAACGGTTAATAACGGTTAACAGTTAAAAATGGTTAACATCGAGAAGAAACGTTCACGTTTTGTTCTGTAACAAACTACAAATTACAAACTGGTTAAGAAATGAACCTTCTGAAAGATGCCACCAAAGTGTAAGGAAAAGAGGACAAAAACTGTTATATAAAGGTTGGGTTTGCACATAAAAATACTGGTCCAGATCTGTATGTTTTTCGCTGACTCAGGTGACCCACTCTCGCCCTCAGAACACGCCCCATTACTCAGCTAATTGTCTGAGACAGACAACAGCATCCTCAGATAGGATCTCTTAAAAATCTGCCAATCATTTATCATTACAAACGTTCTGCAGTGTCTGGGGTTTACTGAAGCTAAACTAAAGCTCTCTGTATGTGCAACTAAAGCACAAGTGTAAATCTGTTCCTGAGACGTGTAAGGAACACCTCATGTGCGTGTACATACCTGCTCTTATTTCATCATCATGGCAGTTATTGGCACGTATCAATCCTAAACTACACATGCAAACGAGTCTGCCCAATATGGATTTTGGATACAATATCAATGGCAGTCAATTTAGAATGAAACCAATACATCTACTTATTTACATTTATTTAAATAGCATTATAAATTATGCATCCATTTAATATTCAAAAACACAAATATGTTCAAAAACACATTTTGTGCTATTACTTTCATCAAAATAACTCTTTAAAAAAAACTGCATTTATTTTATTTGATTGCATTTATGGCTAAGATAATTAGTGCATGTGGAGAAGGGTTGTCATGACATCACACTTTCACTGCACGTGAACAAACGTGGACATGATAATAATATTATTAGCATTAATTATGAGTGCAATGGTACACTTATGTCACATTTGATACAATACACGGTTCATGGTTACATTGAACGATATCATATACGATATTTTGAACTAATTGTAAAAAATGAAACACTTCAGAAATGTCCACAACATTAAAGATCATATGTCATATGACACGGCTAAAATTAATATTACTGTTTGTTTTAGATGTAATGCAATGTGTATACACGATTTAAGGTTCAAAAACGCTGTATTTTCCACACACCGTGCATGTTTGTATCTCCTCTTTGTCCCGCCTCTCTGAAACGCGTGGCGTTTTTTACGTGATTGGTCGAATACTGCAAGCGTGTGACGGAAATGTAACGCCTCTTACCATATTTGGAACATCAGGTTCCAAAGCAATTGTACAGACAGGTACGGCCACCTTACTTGCGTATACATTTCGGTCTTAGTCAAATCATACCACGAGCTGATGTAGATGTGTGGGGGTGTGGTTACACGAGGCGTTTCAGGCAGGTCTGGGTGAGTATTCGCTTTTAAATAGAATGCATCTTTCGTTCCGACACTTTCATTTTTGCAATTTCACGTGTCTAATACATGCATTGGCAGCTTATAACACACCAAAGACAGAAAAACACGTATTCGCGCCATATGACCCCTTTAACATTTGCTATTTTGTTGAAAAAGGACAATAGCATGAATAATATTAATACTACTACTACTACTGCTACTACTACTACTAATAATGTTACTATTATTATCCGTTTCAAAAAATGGTTCCAGAAACACCTACCTAGCTAATAAAACACAACATGCCTTCCTCAAGTACTTGCTTTTATGCGGTACACATCTCGCACATGAGACCAGACACAGACTAATTACTGACTCACAGCCCGGTTCGGGCGAACAGTATATGGGTCACGTCTTATAAACACACGAGCTCACGCATCTCAGTGTTGTGTGAAGTACCGAAAGAGAGAGTCGCGAAGGAAGGAAAGAATTTCACAGGCAAATGAACGTTACTTGTTATCTGATTGAGTGGATACGGCTTTAGGCACGAGAGGCGGGAATGACTGCTCTATCTAAACGCTCTTGCCCAGGCACAAACAAACAAAGACATGCCCAGGAAATCACAAACACACACCCACATGGAATTCTGGGCGTTTGGTGGCTGCTTTGTGTGAGGTGCTAGCGCTACAAGCAGGGCACAAAAGATCTCAAACCTGACGCAGTGACAACACAGCCACGGAATTTATCAGCCCCGGCATGTCTTCTTGACAGCACCTCCCTCCTCGCTCACGCGCACGTTAATGCCGAGTCTATCCGGCAGCGCGCGTGTGTGTGCGAGACAGGAAATGAGCGGACACTGAATATTTATTCATTTGCATGCAACCGCATGAACCGAGTGTCTCTGGTGAGGCAGATAAGGCCTTCTTTCTTTCAACCATGTATGTGTGAGTGACAGAAAGAGAGAGAGACCAAATTAGAAAAGAGGACCGGCAAAGGACGGGCAGCCGTAGGCAATCCTGGTACGGGCGCGAACGTGTGTCAAGATGCACAAAGCGACCGTGACGGATGCGGACAAAAGCAAAGACATAGTTACTATCAGAGCTGTACTTCACCGGTAACTGTCCAAAGCTGACATTACCCATAAAGCATCAGAACAGGTGTTTCTATTGGCCATGTAAAACTGCTTGTATAAGGACATTTTCTTCCTTTTTGTCATATTGTGTTCACATTAACATCATATAGAGTACATACATTTATAAGATAACTAGAAATGATAAGTATCACAATTTTTTATTGTGCAGCCCTAATATTTCAAAACCTACTGTGTTTACGTTAACACTGCACTAAGTTAGCATGCTATCAGTGGAAAGCAGCCTTTTAAAGAGTTCACGCAAAAATCCTCTTTTCATTTCAAACCTGTATCATTTTCTTCTGCAGAACACAAAATAAGATATTTTGAAGAATGTTGGTAACCAAACAACATAGGTACCCATTGACTT
This sequence comes from Triplophysa rosa, assembly GCF_024868665.1. NCBI lineage: Eukaryota > Metazoa > Chordata > Actinopteri > Cypriniformes > Nemacheilidae > Triplophysa > Triplophysa rosa. The sequence continues at coordinate 8,406,347 of NC_079903.1, read as the reverse complement.
GCATTGGTTTTGTATCCACCCAATAGACGTGAATGGGTACCACCATTGTTCGGTTACCAATATTCTTCATTCAAGTCATACAGGTTTGAAATGACAAGAGGGTGAGCAAACGATGACAGAACTGTCATTTTTGGGTAAACTACCCCTTTAATAACAACATCTCTAGTGAACTACTATTATACTGAGAAGCTTCAGCTACAACATCCTACGTTTTCTCAATAAGCTGTGTCTGCGCTCAAGTAACTTATCAATCACTTTTATAGTCTCTGATCAAAATAGAGTCCGATAACAAACTCTGCCACGTGTGCCAATAGAGACAAAACAGCGATTTATTGCAACGTTCTTAAAAACGAAGCGCAGTTAAATTTGCGTGCATGAGCCATGGGGTTAGAGAGGATAGAGGGCACGTATTGAGAAAGCGAGCTGATCTTGGCACGATTCAGGGAAGGTTCTGCGGGGCAAAAACAATCTAGGCACTGTAAATACAGCTTTGCGGAGCTAGTGAGATTTGTAGCGTTTAAGTGAGTCCGGGTGCAGCACAGTAATCCAGGGGATGATGGGATACGTTAAGGGAGGATTGCCGGAGAAGCGGAGGAGTCGGTGGTGCTTCTGGCTGAGGGAAATTTACAAAGTCTTATTCCCGGTGTCTGTGTGCGTACATTTCACTTTTAGGCCTAGAAATCCCAGAAATCTGTTGAATCCTGATGTAGTTATTAGATTTTGATGATCGAACATTTTCAGTTTAGTTAATTGCTATTTCTGTGTGAACAACCCCTTTAAGCTCAAGTTTCCATTTGCTCTCCATTTCAATTTGATGTCTAGAAGAAACAACTGAGAGATCTTTCTTATGGGAAACCACGATCAAGTATGCTAGTTGAGATGAAAGTACACTACCAGGGGAGCGCTGCAGTGTTGCACAAAGTTTGCTTTGAGAATTTGGTCATATGGGTCAAGGCTTCACACACACACAGAAGTGGGCAGATGTTTGGAAATCCAGCTAATACATATTAACCTGCGCAGGGGCTCGCGACTCACGAGTAAACATTTTATGTTGTAATGCTGCTTGAACAGGGTGGTCAGGGTCACAGCCAAGAGAACACTTCAAATGAAAGTGATGGATTTTAATAATGCAACAACAGCACGCTCCAGCATCATATACTGCAAAACTTGTTTGTTGCATTATAAATGAGAAAACGCAAAGGGATGCACAGCTCCATGCATGTCCGTGTTTTAAAGATCGATTAAACGTCAACATTTTCAGAAACACTCTTGCTATGCTAGGCAGTTTTCTTTCAACTACATTTGGCACGCACACCTAGGCTACACGGTTATCCGCACCTCTTTTTTCTCTCAAGACTACAGGTGTTCTGTTTCTGAAAGATACGGAAATGCGTCTCGTTCCGCTGGCTCTGCGAGGGGAGAGGTAATTTTCTCTCGGGTCTCTTTGAACCGCGACGATTCCCATTGAAGGGCCAAAGAAAACAGCCCTGAGCACTCTGGAGCCTCATCAACAACTTCCACACAGCCATCACACTCCCAGACTCCCAGAAGTTGAATGGACACCAAAACTGCCTTTGAGCAGGGAAACTGGCAGACGGGCTGGCAATCGACAGCTTCAGGTGAGAGAGAGACAAAAAGCAAGCAGATGGTCAAAAAGAATGCAGGACGGCTATATGAGGTTTCGGAAAGAAGCCATTAACATTAAAAGCTCATTTTACTTGCACTTTAACCAAGAGACACCAAGAAGTATCATTCACGCCAATGGTAGAGCTGCACGATGAATCCAAAAGAAACCGCACACGATTTGGCGGTTGGCTGCGATGTTTATGCGCAGCTTGTCAGTGTAGTATGGTTAAATGCAGCTGCATCCGAAAGCCAGAGGGCGCTCTCGCGCAGAAACTCCAATGCATCATAGAAGAAGTACTTTGATATTTCACTATCGCGATAGCCACATCGATTTGAATGGGAATTGCGATTTATCTTGCAGCCCTAGCCAATGGACATCTGCCATTAACCAAAGCCACTTTCGCTGTAAATGAAGCAATGGTCTAACCTACAGCAGATGAAAAAGCAGTATAAGGCCTACTTCATTAAGACACCAGGGTTTTTCCTGGCTCAAAATGAGGCGGAGGTGGTGCCATCCTGATCTTGTACACACATACAGGCCTACTGTACCTTTAAGTGGCTTAACCAAAGTGACTTTGACATATTAAAAGTTCTAATAAAATTAGATTAAAATGACAATTATTAAGTTATATAAAACATTACTTTTATTCAACCAAACAGAAATGTTTTTTAATCAAATAAAGCATTTTTATCATTTCAACTAACTTTTCAGCCCACAATAGCCAACTGAATTAACCAGTCTTTCTAAATGAGCAAAGCTCATTCACATCTTGCATTCTCTGTGGTTCACTTTAAATGATTCAAGGATCTCTTATATTCGCTATTGACAGAAAAGTTCAATAGTTTAAATGAATCGGTTCATACTGGCGAACTCGCTGTGTACAGTATACGCTGATTCAACGATCTAACTGCACAGCTAAAGACATTACAATGATGTACGTCAGGTTAATTTAATAAATTTCAAGAAATTAAACGTACTTGGATGCAAAAAAAAGCTGTGAAACACAGCTAGCTCTTGTTCTGCAACTCTTTTTAGCGCCTCAGTGTGCTGATAACGAAACGGCGCCTCCACTGTGGCGTAATGTCGCAACAGCAGTTACAAATGACAGTCTGTTAAATACACGCAGCATTTCTTGTGAAGACACCCGATTAGGGGTGTAACGGTTCAAATTACTCACGGTTCGGTTTGTGTCACGGTTTCATGGTCACAGTTTCGGTTCGGTCCGTGCTATGTTCAGGGAAAAGGGACTAGTGACAAATAACAATAAGAACAAATAATCAAGCTACAAGTAACAGCACCAATAAAACAACAGAGCAAAGCAGAAAATAAAATAAGATACTGTATATATACCTTTTAAGGTAGAAATGGATTAAAGTAATCAAAGAAAACATAACATTGCATATGTACAAATTAAATAAAGATGAATCATAATTGAAGTTACAGAAGCTATTGAGTCACAAGCAGTGAGTGATTTCCTTGACTTTTAACAGACAGCAGGAATATGCTACTGTCGCTTTAAGAGGAATGAAACCGATCCAGTACACAGATACAGTACACATGCGGTGTTTTTTGTCTGTTTCGTCCGTTCACTTAAGACATAACCTACTATGTTTGTTGAGATACTCAACAAGAGGGGCATGTTGACCTACTTCGTGTGTGAATCTGTCCGTTTAAGCGCTTCAAAGACAACTCAATATTTGCACCATGTCTGAGACTTTACTTATGCACGCTTCGGATCTTCTCACAGTGCACAAGCGAGTTTTCTTGTGCATCATCTTGCACTTAAATGTTTAAATTGGCAAGGCTTGAATGAGTTTAGTTTAAACAGCAACATGTGCTGTTCAGGTCTCGCCTGCACTCGCGCGCTCACAACACCCGGGTGATGAAAGCATAAATGACTGGTCATATTACAGCATACGTCAATCCTATTGAAATTTGTCTACATTATTTGATATGTTGTAGGTATTAAATGTGTATCCATCGACAAACATACATTAGCTGAACTTTGTCAGTCTGTTCTACGCATTATAATTTTTAACGCACCATATTATAAATGCGTCGTCAGATTTAAGATGAGCCGCGGTCCAGTCGAACCGTTGGTGGAGAACCGTGCGGTTCAATTTTTTTACAGAGAACCGTTACACCGCTACACCTGATATAATTTTGTCGAGAGGCCGCCTCCAATTTCTCTATGCAGGAAAAACCCTAGACACCCAAGGTTGCAATAACAGGAACTTTGCACATCGCCGCTCGGCGATTACCACGTCTGGAGCTTCTGCTAATTCAGCCCGTGAACCTTGAGTGAGATGAACTTGATAATGAAGGAGTTGAGAGATAATTAAACAATGCCATGCGGCGTTTAACGTGGCACAACATAAATTGTGGCGCATGTTATTATCTGCTTCTAAGAAAAGCGTAGTGAGACGAAGCAGCGTGTAATGAAGCGGTATATGAACTGACAGAACATTCATTGTGGCCCAGATTTTGAGCTTACATTGATGGAAGTATTACAGAATAGGATGCTGTAAGAAAACATTTGGACCAGGACGTCAACATTATCTCCAATTTTTACATTTTTTCCAATGTGATATGTTATCTGTTATATGGGATAACATTATAAGGGATCCAAAAATGTAATTTATTCACCCTCATGTTGTTCAAAACCTGCATGTGAACCAGTTTCTTCTGTGGAACACAAAAAGATATTTTGAGAAATGTCTTCGTGGTTTTGTGCCCATTCAATGGAAGTCAATGGGGGCCAGTGTTGTTCCTCAAAATATTTTCTTTTGTGTTCTGCAGAAGAAAGAAAGCCATACAAGTTTGAAATTACATGAGGATGGGCTACACTGACATATGGTATATGTCAGTAAAAGTAAGATGTCAATCTGTTCTGACACCAGATCGTTCTTCTTGACACTGCAAGGAAAACCAAGGCCACTTCCAGTGATCTAAGCTTTATAAATTGCTGCTGTATAAAAAGAACCGTACATGAACTAGATGAACAATTATCAATAGTCAATGACAGATCAGTTATCAGTAATGCTTGCTTTATAATATGACATCCACGAAAGGCCAGAGCCTATGAAAAACCTTCACACTGTGACACTTTCTAAGTGGCCTGGAGAGTATTTGATAGACCTGGTGAATGTCATTACCACGTGAGCGAGCATTCCACAAGCACAAAAATTATCCTGGGGTCACAGGGTGGAACATCACCATCCACCCACACATACACACTCCCTCCATGTGCAGTCAGCGAGCACATAGCCTAGGTTATGCACATACAAGGGCACTGGGATGGCTCCAGGCTGCAGGAACTGAGGAATGTGGGTAAAAATCAGGGGGGATGGGTCAACTGCAGCTAACGGGAGCAATAGTGTGTCAGCAAAAGAAAAAAATTGAGAAAGAGAGCACAGAAGTGAGAAAGAGAGAGAGAGTACAAACAGGGAACACAGGAATGAGAAGCACAATAGGACACCAAGAAGGGTGAAATAGATACAGCTCAGAGTTCAACCAAAAGTGAAAAGAAAACATCTATTCAATGTGTGTTTTGAAACTTAAAGGCTCTGTGAAATGTTAAGGGGTTACAGTTTTTCATTGTATATATATATTTTTTATATATCAAATGCATCCAACACCATCACACTCTTCAATGGATGGGTCCGATTGACATTAAAAACCTTAACGATTTTCACTCTTCACCTACATACCAGATTCACCGGGATTCATTCGGGACATTCTACCCATTCTTCATCACGCCCAAACACTCACGTCCAGCCATCTCGCACATAATCATCATCCAATGCAGTCGAATAGTGGGATGGGATTTCAAGGCTTAACTTCATTAGCCACGCTTCAGTCTGAGGCCCGTAGATTATGACTAATTAATCAGCTTACCGTGGTTTACATACCACCACGCAGAAAGGAAGAGAGTTATCTGTCAACGCGTTAAAAAGATTTCACTCCCGTCGCCTTTCCTTTATGGAGCGCGTAAGACACCAATTCTTCCTCTCGCATCTTTTGTTGCTGAAGATTAGCCTGAAGCACGCAAGTCGATGCAACGGGACCCACTGGAACTGCGGAGATGCACACGAGGAGGGAAGCGTTGCATGCGGGAGGTTCTCTTGTAGGTTGTAATATGGTGTGTTAGGAAAGAAAGAGAATTAGGAAAGAATCCGCTTGGCCAAGAGAGTAGGTGTGTGTGAACAGCCTGGAAGTTTGATCTCTACAAAACAGCATGTTTTTAAGTCAAGTACTTTTTGTATAGTGCTTTTCAAAGTTACAAATCAGATTTAGAGAAAATCACATTGTAAATAGACATGTGTCGGTATTCAATGATATATCACGATATGTTATCGGGGTACTGGTATTGTGCACATTTCAATACCATGAATAGTTAGGAATATTTTAACACTTTATATACTTTTATTATCAGAATTGTTTAGAAATTTAAGATCGCACATTAACTAAAGGTTTTCCTGGTTTTGGAAACATAATTCCATACCTTGATAATACCATATACCACGAAAAAAAATATTGTGAATAAAATATGATACGTCACATACCTAATTGTAAACAGACTAAAATATTTTTATTCTTTGGATATAAAAAGTTTATTCTTTGGATATAAAATGTATATAAACATATACGTACAAGTGTAAATTAACATTACTTGGCTATACGTTGTGAGTAAATTAGGTAAATTAAGGACGTTATTGGGTAGCAATCTGTAACTTTCTCTTTTTATCGCCTTTTCCGTTTGAAACATAAAATTGCAAATTACTTAACGTGAGTTGTCAAATTATGTAAAACTGGCATTTCTGCAAAATCGTACCCGACACCTTAACTTCTAAATCAATATACTAAACTTACCGTTGTGAATCAAGCTGAACTAATTTTTGCTTATTTTTAACCAAAAAAGTCAGATTCCAGCTTTTTTTGTTTTAAAACAAAAGGACATGGTTAAGCTCAAAGATACAGTATCTTAGCAGGGCTCTAGAGTGTGACCAATTTGTGCGACCTAATTTCTCAATGGTGCGGATAAAAAAATCTGAGGTCGCACAGGTGCGACCAGCCGTTCGAGGGGGAAAAAAAGTCTCAGTGAAAGTCTCCCTGTGGTTCAACAACAGACACATTAGGCCCATATCGTGAACTAAACCAATCAGAGATAATAAAGGGCGGACCCCCCTCTGATTGGCCGTGGTCCAGATATTCATGTATGTGTGTGTACGTTTGAAAATGCGTGTGCTGCAGTCAGACAGAGAGAGGTGAGTAGCCTAGTGGATGTAGCCACGGCTGATGAGAGAAGATGAAAAGAACAATTGACAACGTTTTTCGTTAAGAATGTTAAGTTAAGACCTGATCCGTCCGAAAATCATAACCAATGCTCTGACACGCTAGACTGCGACTAAATGGTCGCATTTTGCATCCAAGGTTGCCAGTGCGACAAGTTTTTCTTAATGGTCGCACCGGTTCGACTGCCAAACTGATCAATATATCATTTTTGCGTATTATAAATTTAATGCACAGAAATGTTATATTGCGCAAGCGGCGCATTCAGTCTCCCCCCCTTCAACCATTCACTTATCTATCAGTGCCCCCGCCCCCAAAGACGTAATTCGCGGGTAAGAGGCGAAGGACCGAAAGAGCAGACGAGTGAAGCGCTCAATCTCGCAACTGAAATAAATATGCAGAATACAAGAATTTCCTCGGCTAAGGTACAAAACAGCAAAGATAATGAAATGTGTTGCGAGTTTTGTATGCATGTGAAGCTAATGCAGGAAACGTGTTTAAACTTAAAGCACTGAACTATTGTATAAAGATCTCTAACAATACTGCAAAGCATACAAAACGTTATACATCACGCTAAATACTATTTATTTGTGAGTCGCTATTGATAGAAGCCAAACGTGTATCAATGCAGCTTTCATGAAGAATAATCACTAAAAGCCTTCAGGTCTCGTGGGTTGTTTGAGATGCGCGCGCCCAGAGAGTCAGAGCACAAAATACTAAACGGAGTTGTCTTTCATGCCTTCTTACTCTGAAACGGACATATAAACACAAAATAACGGCAAAATTCCCATATTAACAAGAAACCTTGTAAAGGTATTCAGTTTCGTGACCAAACAGTTGGGAAACAAAACATGTGTGTTCCAGTATATTGCTCGAGCTCTTAAAGGGGCAGCAGCATAATAAAGATCTCTGTTTATAATGTTCATCAAACAACAAAGGACGGGCCCAAAAACACTCACTGATATTAAAGGAATTGTGTTCTCTTATAGGAGTCGTTCACAACAAATAAAGGAAGAAAGTAGCTTTAAGAAAGATGTGCTTTAAATATGGTAAAGTGTTGAAAGAGAGTTTACATATACAATAAAAATAATTCAATCATAAACAATGATTTGAATTCATTTCTAATTGATTTATTAATGTATTAAATACATTTTATTGAAGTTTTAGTGATTCTTTTCTCTTACCTCACCCCACGACTCTGGAGCTATCAAATTAAGGGCTGGTGCCACCAGTGCCACCTCTCTCAAGTGTTAGTCTAGAGCCCTGCTTTCTTGTAGAATTGTGCTTCAAATAAAGAACTTTATGTTGACCAGATAGTTAGTTAATCATTTACAAGTCAATATTGCCTATATGGACAGCGATTTAAAAAAAAGAGAACTTGTAAAACTGCGATGTTAAATGCGATGCAGTCGAAAATTTGGGTGCACCCAACTTTTGTGCTGGTGCACCTAAGAAAAAAAAGTTAGGCGCACCAGTACAACCAGTGCAAAAAGTTAGTCTAGAGCCCTGCTTAGCTGCAAATAATTTTTATCAATGTATTCCACTTCCACCGAGAATGGGCGGTGCACTTAATGCAGTGTTAACATGCCACACACCTCACCGAGTGTTAATGGTAACTTTAGACCAAGGTGGTATTTACAGACAACAACAGGTGAAATCAAAAGACCCCGGGGCACAGCAGGTCTGTAATTAGATCAATTAAATGGGAGGCAGTAAAAGGTGCACCTTGCGAAAGCCGAGGCGGGCGAGCGCGATGCATCTCTTCCGTCACTTGTTGTGGCTTAAACCAGACACAAAATCATGGCAGATGTTCAGTGACTGTTCACTGTCATCCTACTGAAGCCTGCTTGCAACACTGGGCGAGATTCCACTGAGTCAAGGCGAGGCATGCAGGGATCTCCCCCACCCCCAAACGAAAAAAAAACCGATACCAGTTGACATCACCCTGCCCTGCTGAAACCAGGAGCTGCTTCCTGTAAACCGGTCCATCCGGTTTACCCACAAAATAAGTAAAAGGAAGAAAAAACACACTCTTCCTATGCAGCTAGGGATGGGTCACGATGATCGAATAGTCATTCAACCTACTAGTCATTCAATAATGCTGACTAGGTTGTCCGATTTTTATCTTTGCTGTTTTAGCAGCGTACAATTAGCATGTGCTGCTTTGAGAAGTTACTTCAGCCAGTAAATTCATTCAGAACAGATCCTACAACCATTCACATGCACATACTATGCATTTATTCTACATTTTACCTTGTTGGACCAACCATCATAAACCATTCAATCCCACTGCCGCACCCCATCAGATGCGCCAAAGCAGCGGTGGAAGCTATGACATCACAAGACATTAAAGCATGCTGAAAGAAGCGAGGTTGACAGAGTAGGAATAGACCCAAAGCAGGAGAAAGCAAACGGTAGATCTAATAAATTCATTTATTTAAATTTATGTAAGACAAATGCCGAACTGTCAAGCTCATCAGCCAATCAAAACAGTTTTTGTGGGTCGTGGATTTTACGATGTTGTCACATGTTAAACTTCAAAAACACGTCTCATTTTTTTACATTGCTGTCATGTATTTAGTTAAAAATCTGTGCTTTTGAGTCTATTAAATAAAATAAGGTCTCCGGTATTTTTTTATTTGTTTAATGTGTGCATTAATGTAATATATCAATCCATAACTTTTTTGGCAAAAAAATAATAATCTTATTTTCATTGAGTAGAACATCTAAAAAAAAATGAGCGTCCAAAACTGTCTTACCTTACCACGATTCCTAATGGTAAGCTTATAATAATGATTTTCAAATTGAGCAGTCGCGTGCGATTTTGTGGGAAATATCTTTCCTCAACATAATTTTACTTTAGCCGACATAAAGAACGAATTAGCAATTTTATGTTTCCAGCAAAAATGGTGTAGAAAGTTACGGACTGCAGCTTTCTACATATCCATATGTGCCAAATAAATATAGTAGAATGTAGTTTGCCATGTTTGTTATGAGCCTGCCGTGCCGCTACCTACATTTGTCTATGTTACAGCCAAAGCCACTAGATGGAAAGCCTACAACCTTTAGCCAAAAAAAACGTAATGGCTAATGCTAACGCCCTGGCTTCAGCAGAACGCAGGAAAGTAGTCCAGATGCTAGTTTGTAATGGATGTCAATGGGTTTTGTTAGCCATTACGGTTTCTCCAATTGGTAGTATTACAGACCCTTCCATCTCCCTATAATAAGAGTATCTGTGGTTATAGCTTGTAGCTTGGCTATCTACAGTTCCAAAGTAGCTGCTTCCAAAACACTGGCGATGACGACACGGGAGTGAAGCAGGAAAGAGAGAACATCAGATATGCCCAACCCTGCAACAGTAATTTACCAAACTGAATCTCCTCGAGCCCAAAAGTCCAGATCTGTATGAGATTAAAAGAGTGAGCCAGACCCAGCTTTAACACGGCCAATCACAGGCTGCCTCTCTGAACTCTGATCTACCTCTTCTAATCAAACTAGAGAGAGAGAGAGAGAGAGAGAGAGCAGGAAAAAACAGTCAGATTGGATTGCAGCATTTCCCATACAATGCATTTACTGGGGCGGTCAGCCCAGGTATATTAATGGCACCCAAGTATATTTGGCATCGCATTTTGTAATGTTTTATCCATCCGTGATCATGACTGTATCTGTGATCGATTAACTAGTGGATGAACAGCGCTTCCACGTCTTCATTCTTTCCTGACTTGTATGGTGTGAGTGGCACGTGGCCGCGTGTGTGCGAGACCTCGGCCTCTCGTCCGCGTGTGTAGGTAGCTCCGTGTAGTGTTTTTAACTGTCACTTGCATTTAAAATCAAAGAAGCGTTCATAATACAGCAACACATTGTGGAGAAAGGGCAAACCGATGATGTTGCGTTTATAAATCAGGATTTTAGCAGCAGTTAAAGTGACTGATGGTGGCATTCAGTTGTAAAATACAGTATAATGTGACAGATCAGAGAGTAGAAGAAAAGCAAATATCAAGTGTTAACATTAACACGACGCAAACACGATGTGATGATGACACAAATATACCAATTAGTTTGTGACGTCACCAGTGCCACAAGTCTGTCAAAATCCTGTGGGAAACACTGGATTGAACACCATTATTCTCGTGTTTCCCTTCAGGAAAGTGCCAAAATGTTTAGTGCGTGATCTAAAGATTTGCCATTTGTAATCACTTTTAACTTGCACCTCTCCCTTTTGATCCTTGTTACGTTCTTTGGTTTTCTTGTTCCGCCCTGTAGGTAGTCACAGTACCCACAATGCCTGTCATAACTGCTCCGCACCACCCTTCGCATTGCAGGATTTTGATCTCGCCGTGCTCTGGGACTCGCTGTGCTTGCATGAGATTACCCCCCTTTCTTCCCCGTCAATGTCAAATTCTTCCTGAGGCAGAGACGCACGTTGACAAACAGATCTGGACATGTTTTTCAAAACAAAAAGACCAGAAAACAGGCTCACAGATATATTCTTCAATAGTAGAAACTAGACTTCTATATTTTCAACGTGGCATGCGAGTGCACATGGAAAATTTGCGACCTGAATGCTAGGGTGTTCAGGCGCTAAATGCGTTGTTAGCATGTTGCTAAAACATTGTTAAGTTGTTTTAGGTGGTTACTTATTGGCTTAAAGGAAAAGTTCACACAAAAATGAGTTATTGAGTCATATTAAAATATCATAATTTATTCATCCTTACGTCATTCCAAACCTGTATGACTTTCTTTTGCAGAACAAAACTTTCATTGTATGAACACAAAACCAAAGAGACATTTCTCAAAACATCTTCTTTTGTGATCCACAGAAGAAAGAGTCATATACAAGCTTTGTACAACACGAGGGTGAAGAAATGATGACAGAATTTTTATTTTTGTGTGAAGTATTCCTTTGACTCACAAAAGCCAGCCATCCAGTCTCTATGATACAGTATTCTGAGACCTAGTTACAGCTCGAGTCGAGATTTTTCAACCATTTCATCATCCGCCCAACCACTGAGAAAAATCTCACACCTATTCTCAACAAGCCACCTGATACAGGCCTGTTGCTTTAACATCTGTGGTCATGAAGTCATTTGAGAGACTTGTACTGGCCCACCTGAAGGACATCACCAGACCACTTCTTGATCCCCTCCAGTTTGCTTACCGAGCAAACAGGTCTGTGGACGATGCAGTAAACATGGGACTGCATTACATCCTACAACACCTAGACAGACCAGGGACTTACGTCAGGATCCTGTTTGTAGACTTCAGCTCGGCCTTCAACACCATAATCCCAGACCTCCTCCTGCCCAAGCTTACCCAGCTCTCTGTGCCAACCTCTACCTGTCAGTGGATTATTAACTTCCTGTCGAACAGGCAGCAGCTAGTGAGGTTGGGAAAATTTAAATCCAGCACATGTACCATCAGCACCGGAGCTCCTCAAGGATGTGTTCTTTCTCCACTGCTATATTCACTCTACACAAACGAATGCACCTCTACAGACCCTTCTGTCAAACTCCTGAAGTTTGCAGATGACACCACAGTCATTGGCCTTATTCAAGACGGTGATGAATCTGCCTACAGAAAGGAGGTTGCTCAGCTGGCTGCCTGGTGTAGTCAAAACAACCTAGAGCTGAATGCATTCAAGACAGTGGAGATGATAGTGGATTTCAGAAGGAACCCTCCATCACTTCCTCCCCTCACCATCCTGGACAGCACTGTGGATACTGTGGAGTCATTCAGGTTCCTGGGCTCCACCATCTCTCAGGACCTGAAGTGGGAGTCCCACATAGACTCCATTGTAAAGAAGGCCCAGCAGAGGTTATACTTCCTCCGTCAATTGAGGAAGTTCAACCTACCACAGGAGCTACTGACCCAGTTCTACTCAGTGGTCATCGAATCTGTTCTGTGCACTTCAATTACTGTTTGGTATGGCTCGGCCACCAAATCAGACCTACGAAGACTACAACGGACAGTTCGTAGTGCTGAGAAAATTATTGGTGCTCCTCTGCCCACACTTCAGGACCTGTACGATTCCAGAGTGAAAAACAGGGCAAGAAAAATCATCATTGACTCCACACACCCAGCACACAAACTCTTTGATCTGCTGCCCTCTGGCCGGCGCTTTAGAGCACCAAACACCAGGACTTCCAGACACAGAAGCAGCTTCTTCCCCCAGGCAATCTCCCTCCTAAACAGATAACTGCTCCTTAAGAGCAATATTCCACTTCCACTACTCCTATAGTGTGCACTATAGTGCCTTATTATATCTACATCTTATGTATACATGCATATAACACTACCTCTACTTACTAAATTATCCATTTGCACAAGTGTACATACAATATGTTTATTCTACTATATACTACCCTGTACAATGTCTCTTATATGTTATTATCCCCCATTTTCTGTAAAATAGTCTTTATTTTATATATGCACAATTTAGAATCTTTTAGACTGTAAATCGTATTATATTGTATTGTCATTGTGTTGAATGTCTGTACTAGAAGCTTCCAACACCAAAGAAAATTCCTTGTGTGTGCAAGCACACTTGGCAATAAAGCTCTTCTGATTTGAGGCATCATTCATGTCTTTAATACAAAACAAGTTACACTCTGTAGTTTACCATTTCGATACAAATGCTTGTTGCTAATAATTCACAAAAGGGGGTTTAAACCAGCTGTGTAGCCGGAGAAACCGAAGTATGAGTTGGCACGACAGGCCGCAGTGGACATTCCAAAGGTCAAGGCATTGCAACGAAGCCAAAGGTACATTTTTGTAAATGTTATCCACACTGTAGGCAATGGTTAACAAACACAGGCGCTGCCCCGGGACCCAGACAAGATCCAAAAGCCAATCCGCAGAAATCCTGCATCTATCTTTTATCGCTGATGTGCGAAAAAATAAACAAACAAAAAATGCCAGGATCTGTTTCCTCTTGGCCCGCACTAACCTCATTTCTCCAAAGAAGCCCCACACTCACCGAGGGCCAGATCAGGGTTCCTCTCACCCCTGACCCCTGCAGCAAGACAGCGAGGACTTGATTTGCTTGGGTAGATTTAAACAAAGCCCGCACCATGGGACTGTCTGCAGGAAACGCAAGATTACAGTGTGTGTGTGTGTGCGTGCGTACACGCATTCTCTCAAGCATCCTCATTTATTTGGCTTACACGGAGACTGGTCACAAATGTAATGAGGAGAAATGCATGTTGACAACACGTTTCCGAGTGTTTGCGTCGTGACTCGCCCATTCTGGATCTGTTATGTCAACAGACAAAGCGGGCGTCGCACAGACCCCTCCCTCTTCTGCGTGGCCCTCATATTTCAGTTCTTGCATCAAACGTGCGGCATAGAAAACAACAAGAGGCAAAAACTCCGGCAACAAGACACTACCGGACGAACAGCATTCCTCTTCTAATATGCATTTACCTGACAAGGGACCTGAAATTGTGTTTTGTTTTGTCAAAACCACAAACTTTTATTCTTTCTTTGGCTACTTGACACTTTGTGTCATGAGGCAATTAAAGCAGGGTGCACTTAAACATGCTAGGTTAACACCCGTTTTGTTTTTTTATTTGTTAAAAATGTTGGTTTTTAATGTTTCTTGCATTTCATACTCGAGTCAATGTAAATGTCAGTGAAGATGATTCAGGCGAGCCCTAAAAATAGATTTAATTCACAAATAGATCTAACCATGCGTTTTTGGAGTTAAATCACTATTATTAAAGCGAGTGTGAGGTTGAGAGTAGGGATGGGCGATATTATATCGTTTGCGATATACCGGTAGAAATTCCCCACACGATAGGAATTATTCTTCCCGCGATATAAACGATAAATTCTAGTTGATGACGTATTTCTTTGTGAGACCCATTCACAGCTCATATGTGAAGCGAAAACGGGTATAGCGGAGGCGGACGTGAAGCTAAGAAAGTGTTTGCACTAAAAGCTCTAAATCTCGTTTAGGTAGGCACTGTAGATGCATCCGAGTTCATGTTTAGTTTCACTTTCGTTTTATTTAATTTGTTTGTTAAGTATTCATTGATAGTCATAATACGTTACACCACAACATTTAGTTTGGCTAAAAGTATTTATTTAAACATTCGTTTGATGTTGTGCGCGCGTGCGCAGATTGTTTAATATGATTTCTTGCCTGTTATATACAGGATGAACGGAGTGTCCCGTCCTTAGCTTGCGCCCACATGTGCTTTCATAGCGACACAGCGTGCACAGCACTGCTGCCTGTTTATGCGAGTTTGTATTACGTTACTTTAAATAAGTTTATGAGCACATGAAAGCGTGGATTATTTAATTAGATTTCTTCTATCCGCATTTTTCTGTTCTCTTTCTGTAGCGCGAGTCATAGACAGATTCAATATATGTTGCTGTGAGAAGAGAAGGTTCACACAGTTCAAGAGAGAGTGATTGACAGCGTGATGCGATCGTTTCCACTCAACAATAGGCTATATACAGTTTAGGTATGACATGATGTGTTTATTGAGTTTTAGTTAATTTAATCTTTTGAAGTCGAATGTCACTATTATATTTTATATTTACAAAAATACTGTAGGTTTATTTTAGGAGCCTGTTTAATTTGGGGTAAGTTTCATTTTTTGATTAATGTTTGTGTTTCTGAGGCTCTAGACTACATGCAGCTACTATCACTTCAGCAGTGGATGGTGTTATAGATACATCATCATTTGTATCGTTATCGCAACAAATACCAGAAATTATCGTGATAGAGTTTTAGTGCCATATCGCCCATCCCTAGTTGAGAGTGTCTGACATTTGAAGTAATTGTTCTTCGTGGTCTGCTAGTTCCTCTTGACGTTCCTGTGTGTCGCCTTGGATCCCAATCTTCTCGACACTATGACTTTTTCTAAAAAAAAAGCTATACTTGGAACAACATATCCAAATATCCGTCATGATCCCAACACGGGTAATACACCCATCATTTTCGACGCTAGCATATTGATACGACAGCTCCAGCAGATTCAATTTCGAGGCAGATTGAGCAGATAACCATTTAGCAACTGGAAGTGGAACTAAATAAACACAAATCTATTTCCTCTTGCAAGACGCCATATGGAAGCACTAAAATAAAGTGAAGGCCCTTTTCTGCCAGCCTGAATAGCACTTGACTGGCTCTCTCATATGAATGTCATCCATCTTCCCGGCCACGGCACTGTTGGTTTTATAGCTCCTTTCCCTCTTGCCGGTGATAGCGCAGGCATCATTAGCTAAGTGGGACTGAGATGACAAGCCATCACTGGGGCGCTCGATGAAGCCAGGACCAGCACCTTTAAGCAACGCAGCACTTACTCATCGTGAGCGGCTGGCACTGTTGCCAGATAAAGCAAAGTGTCGGGTGGCTGAAGTATGCGCCCAGATATTCTTATCATAAGATGTAAGGAGATGCGTTTGTCATTACGCTGTAAGACACACGTCATAGGAATGACCAATGTGTTAGCAGAATGACAGTGCAGCAAGGGGTCATCTTGAAGCCGATATTTCAAAACTATTTAACAATTTTTTTTGTAGTGACAAAATACTGTTACCTGTAACTTAAAGCTGACATGTATAAACTTAAATTAACAAATTTAATTCAGCTTTACATAGTTTAACTGCTGACTATTTAGACTTTAATACTGTGCTTTTAATATTTGCAAAAGTGTGAATGGGGATCAATTTGAAGCCAAAACATTTCAAAGAATACGTTCAAAGTGTGTTAAAAGGCAAAGAGTCTATAGCTGTTAAATCATGTCTACACTGAATACATGTTAAATCCTTTGCAATTGCAAAATTTCATCCCCTTTACAAGACTTCCACTACAGCCATCAAAGCATCTCTTCCGTAACAAATTCACCAGCGAAATAATAAAGACCATTCAAACAGAACTTCAAAAATTGCCTGCTGAGAGCAATGTTCTAGTTCCATGGATTGAACATAAACATTAAACAGAGGAAACATTGGTCCTCAAAAACAAACACAGCCCCTAACTTTTGCTCATGACGACAACACCTAATTCTACCCAATATACCTTAGAATAGAATATTTACTGACAACGCATGTTTCGCATGCCTGTTCGCAATAAAAAAGATACGTTTAGGAATACTTGCATTTCTGTAATAACCATAAACTATAAAAAACAAGACAAAGACTTCCATGGTGTCATTGCATGAACTTCTCATATAACCTCTAATGTCATAAATTATAAATCTTAACACACACACACACATATTCATCCTTATTCATTCTGTATATATATACATAATATATAAATATGATAAATGTTATGACTAAAGGCATCTAAAAGAAATCAAAACCGTTTTGATGAGGTCTCACTCTGGGAAGCTTTGCCAACACCGTGTCCACACACCAGACATGACATCGCAACTACATTAGAAAATGTATCTGTATCTCCATGTTATTTAAAGATTTTGTTGACATCAGCCTTGACAGCGATATGAAACAAGCTGCAACATAAAGCTGCTTTTCGTAAAAAGTCATCCATTTAAAAAAATAATGGTCTTAAAGGGACAGTTCGCCCAAAAATGAAAATTCTGTCATCATTTAATTTCCCTTACTTTGTTCCAAATCTATCTATATATATATATATTTGTTCTGCTAAACACAGAGGAAGATATTTATAAGAATATCAGTAACCAAACAGATCTCATCCCCCATTTACTGCCATAAAAAGGAAAATAAATACTATGGGAGTCAGTGGGGGATGAGATCTGTTTGGTTCTTCCTGATATTCTTCCAAATAGCTTCCTCTGTGTTTAGCAGAACAAAGAAATGTATACAGGTTTGGAACAGTTTGAGGGTGAGTAAATGATGACAGAATTTTCATTTTGGGTGAACTATCCCTTTAAAAATAACATTCAATTTTTTAATAATTGTATTTGTATAAAAGAGAGTGAAAGATTTTTCAGTCAAGCATTTAAAAACGTTTAAATGTAGTGCATATAGTCGCTGTTCTTCTGAAACCTTGTATGTCCAAATTTGCCGTTTTTGAGGAAATAGAAAATACACTGACAACACAGTATGCAATCATTTAAAAAGTACAAAGTTGGCAAGCACTTTTTAATACTTTATTGATTAGATATTTGCAAAACCCAGTGACATACTAATGACTAATAATAGTGACTAATAATAATGATTTATGACAAAAAATAAGAATGATGGGAATACGACGTTTCAGAAGGACAGCAGCGATATGTAGTCAATGTCAACAATAAATATCTACAAGCTACCCCACTGACGACCTGTACTTAGTGTAGAAACCTGACATAATCGATGTCTGTTAGACATGCTAAACAAGCCTAACTATACAAGACTTCCTTAAAACTGACCAGTCATCCATTAAACCCGGTTGAGTCTGATATGTAGCTTTGCACATCCTGGTAGGAAGGCCTAAAGACGTGTGCGACAGATGTGCATATTACTCAGTCTGCTCTGGCTTTTTTCAACCCTGGCTTCATTCAAACACTGTCTGTCTGCTCCCGAGGTCATTTCGAGACGGCCAATTCCATCATTCCACCCTTGTGGTGACTGAATTTGCTCTGTAAGCACAGGGCAGTGTTAAAGGCTGCCGTAACGAAGTTTCAGCGAGCAGACAGTGTCGCCTAACGGTTTCTGACAAGGTGTTGGCCTTCCGACACTCCGAGCGCCTTCTGAAGTTTAAGCACAGACGTAAAGAGACAGGAGAAAGAAAGAGATTACGAGAACTCATGATAGCATGATGCCTTCACTCATTTGCACATTCGGGGCGTTTTGAATGCCCGTTCTCTCATGACTGCTCATTTTCCTGTGATTAAACCTGCCATATCTAATTATACATCACGCCGCAACGGCTCTCTCCCTTTGCCTGGCAGGTGGTAACTTAAGTTGTAAATTGCCCGAGTGTGTCTGAATGGTAACCGATGAAGTCATGATCTAATTCTACAAATACCAGAGGCAAATCACGCCACTAATATCCGCCGAATCTACGCACGCAATCGTGAAATGGGTGGCAAGCGAAGCGAGCGTTTTTAATTTTGACGATCCGTTGACCAGTAGCAAATCGCAGCTTTAGGAATGGAGGTATGTAATAATGTTCATACCCCACAGAGAGACGTAACATGCAGCTAAGCCCTTTCATATGGCAGGCAGTCTATTACATCTTGTTTTTTACTCACCCCCAACTGGGGGCATTTTTGGTGGACATCCTGCAGGAAACTCAGCGGCGCTGGAGGCAAAGGGGGAATCCCAACAATCGCAATGTAGCGTCAAAATTGCAGGGGCAACTAGAGGAAACAGTGTCTGAGAGGCTCCAAACAAGAGAAATGGAGAACGAGAGAAAAACACTGGCAGTTTCTTCGCTATTTCAGCACCAAAGAAACACCAAAGCATGTCAGAGGTAAAACTTTGAATGATGGGAGGAGGCTTTGATGGACTCTACTTGTACTTCGCTTTGGTGAGAAGAAAAACTACTAAACGCTAACATACCCGAGGCCCACAACACCGATGCAAGTCAGAAAAAGAGCACGGTTTTGGCAGGAGCCAGCTATAAACCGTCTGTGGGAGGGTGAATTCCTGAATGTTACACAAAGTTCTTCCTGTGGGCCATCTTTGCTCCCGGTCTGACTTGCTCGGTTTGTCGGCCTCTCTAAATTCCAGATGCTCTCATCTGTAGGTAAAATGCTGAGTCATTGAGAAGTGCTCTCAAGGCCACAGGAGTGGCTCGAGACCGCAGAGACTGATTATTGACAGAACGTGCGTTGCCCATCCAAAGAGCCGATGCAGTTTCCGGGAACGTGCGCTGGGGAAATGGTTGGAGGGCCGCGTTTTATGACTTTAAAAGGGTACTAGACCATTTGCCGAGAGCTTCTGTACATTTGCGATCAAGGGCTCGACGTCTACGAAGAGGAAACTAAAGCAGAACCACAGATAGCAAAGGTCATAACAAAAGGAACATCCTGAAACTTCATCGCCATGGACACCATTCTTTAAAACAATGCGACTTGCCATTGTTGCGAGCAACTGAAAACTCTGACAATGGATAGCTCCCTGCTTTAGATGCGAGGGTCGCCACCCCCTCGCCATCCAGCGATGACAACAGATGCGTTAAAGGCATAGTTAAAGGGATAGTTCGCCCAAAAATGAAAACTCTGTCATCATTTACACACCCTCAGGTTGTTTCAAGCCTGTATACATTTCTTTGTTTTGTTGAACACAAAATTAGATATTTTGAAGAATTTAGTAAAAAACTGTTCTGGAGCACCTTTGACTACCATTTTATTTTTCTTACTATGGTAGTCAGTGATGTCCCAGAACTGAAAATTACTAACATTCTTCCAATTATTTTTCTCTGTGTTCATCAGAACAAAGTAATTTATACAGTATGAAATTACTCGAGGGTGAGTAAATGATGACAGAATTTTCATTTTGGGGTGAACTGTCCCTTTAAGGAAATAAAACATTTCTCATAATTGCTCACCTTCATGCCATACCAGATGTTTATAACTTCCTTTCTTTAGTTGACAAACAAATAATTTCATATTAAAATGCATATTAAAAACATGACAACAATTCATGATTTAAAGTTATCGACCTGTCGCCATAGTTGATCTTTGCTGATATCGTTGTTTACGTGGATATACTGCGTATCAATCATTTAAAAAAACTCAAATTAATATTTAGCTTTAGAAGGCTCACATTATCCCATTAGAGCCATTTGGACTACTTTAATAATAGATGGATCACTTGTGATGAGCTGAAATAAGGAAGTCATAAACATCTGGGATGGCACAAGGATAAGTAAACTATGAGAACGTTTCATATTCAGGTCAGGGTTTTTCCTGCATAGGAAAATCGGAGGCGGCCGCCTCCGTCAAATGTCGTGCCGTCTCAGGCTCTCACCAAAATTATGTTGCGAGTCTTCACAAGAAATGCTGCGTGCATTTAACAGACTGTCATTTGTAACTGCAGTTGCAACATTACGCCACAGTGGAGGCGCTGTTTCGCTATCAGCACACTGAGGCACTAAAAAGAGTTCCAGAACAAGAGCCAGCCTGTTTCACGGCTGTTTGTTTTGCATCCAAGTACGTTTAATTTCTTGAAATTTATTAAATTAACATGACGTACATGTCTTTAGCTGTGCAGTTGGATCGTTGAATCAGCGTATACTGTACACAGCGAGTTCGCCAGTATGAACGCACATTGCGTTCAGAATGACTCGCACACGAATGACTCATTTGAACCGATTCATTTAAACTATTGAACTTTTCTGTCAATAGCGAATATAAGAGATCTTGAATCATTTAAAGTGAACCACAGAGAATGCAAGATGTGAATGAGCTTTGCTCATTTAGAAAGACTGGTTAATTCAGTTGGCTATTGTGGGCTGAAAAGTTAGTTGAAATGATAAAAAAGCTTTATTTGATTAAAAAACATTTCTGTTTGGTTGAATAAAAGTAATGTTTTATATAACTTAATAATTGTCATTTTTATCTAATTTTATTAGAACTTTTAATATGTCAAACTCAAAGTCACTTTGGTTAAGCCACTTAAAGGTACGGTAGGCCTACGTGTGTGTGTGTACAAGATCAGGATGGCACCACCTCCGCCTCATTTTGAGCCAGGAAAAACCCTGCAGGTTAACTACTCCGTTAATTTCTAGTAAACGCAAATGCAACATCAAATTTGACTTGAGAATTTTCTGTAGAGCCAATCACATCAATTTGTTCTCATGTCAATAAAAGAACAAAGGGTTTACGGGTAACACACCACCTAAAAACTTAGCAAAGTTAGAAATACTTCTTGTTTGCTATAAAATGTCTTAAATCATAAAAAACAGTAGGAGCAGATTTCCTTATGGAAATTTGGATCCTCATTACAAAATGCCAGTTTCCTACCCTTGTAATCCAGCCTCAAACAAGGCATCCATTCAGAACAGGAGTGGTGTAATCTGGAGAACGCATGCTAAACCGGCTATAATTAGCGCCTTGCTTTATCAAACACAACCCAATTCTCAACTGGACTCACTTTTTCTCCACATCAAACCACTACACTAAAAGCATTTCAGGTTTCATTCTTGTCATTCTTTGTAAATTGCCTGAAAACAATGACTGTCAGAGTAAATTTCACTCTAAGAAGCGTGACAATCCAAGACTAGGGCATAGTTCAAGAACGTCATAGTCAATACTCAGTGCCTACATTTATGAGCCATCTGCTTGTTTTTCCATACAAACAATACATCTACAGCCTGTTAAGGACCACACATTTGAATCAAATAGTATTGCTTGCAATAAACAAATCTTGACAAGCGTGGGCGAGTGAGAAACTGTGAGTGACTTGCTTGAGTAAAAGTCACCTCTGCAATGCTGGTTGCTAAGGCATTGCTAGGGTCACGCTCGCTGGCCCACCCCAAATCTGGATTATATTCCAGCCTCTTGATATGGCTTGGGTTCCTCCTTCAACATAAATCTATGGAATTTCTTTCCAGCTTTATCGTTTGCCAGGGAAAAAGTGTAATTCAAGGGAAAAAATGACACCTAAAATACCCAATCTGAAACTTCTGGCAACACGTTCTATTGGCCAGACATTTGGCAGATGATCAGTGGCTAGAGTTTGAAACACAGCAAAGGGCTTAAACAGATCACAGAAGCTTCTGTTCGTGCAAAACACACAGATATTAGCAAAGGATGAAAGCATATAGAGACGTGCTTGTCCGACAAATGCTCCTATTAGTAATCATTTCAACCACAATTGACTAAATATCATACAAACTATGGCTAGATCTGCAGCTACAGCTGCAAATTAATACATATAGACTGTCCTATCTGTATAGCCATGGAAAAAATAAGAGACCATTCCAAATTTTCTAGATGTATTGTTGTCATTCCAGTTCAGTGTCTGTTGAATTTCAACCAAATCAAGTCAACCAAAGGAAATGTGAAAGACTGACAGCATGACAAGACACATGAAAACTGTGATCAAAATCCAAGTTATCATAAAAAAATTAAAATAAAAAATATGTTTTAAACTTTTCCTAAATACATGTACAAATATGACTGTTGTTTTGCATAAAAGTGAATGTGAACTTGTTTTCTTTTAAGTATTTGAGGTCTGAAGTATTTGAGCATCTTTTCTGTTATTTTGACCTGTTTCTCCCGTTTCTATTTTTTGCAAATAAATACAATGTTTTTATTTGAAATTTGATAAGAATATGGTTAGTAGTTCACAGAATTTAACAAAAATTATAATTTTACCTAAACAAAATACATATAAATGGTAAATTCAGAAAACTGTAAAAATAATTTAATCTCTATTATTTCCGTGGCTGTATATACTCATATAACCACAAACATATATTATTATATGTATGTGAGGTAACAGAAACAAGACGAGAGATGAGCAATCCGACTCACATAAATTTATGACTCTTATCAAGCATTTCCATCGGCCAGCTCGAAATGTTTGTGAACTTCTCGGAAAGCAAAGCCGATTCTGGTACAGATTGCAATCGCTCCGTCTCTGCGAGGTCTGTCTACCTGTTGCGGAGACACGACAACAGTTTGATTCGGCTTCTGCACTGAATACCTAACCAGCCATAAGGAAAGCTCTTGCAAAACTCTCTCCGCAACCTCAGCTATTAACCTTCACTTAGAGTGCGCACAACGGTAAGAAGAAACATGACAGTTGTGCTCAAAGCCTGAAGAGTTTGATTACATTGAACCCAGCTGCATTCTTTACATTATGGCTGGGGGCTCGGTGGGGTCTCCGTTCAGAAACTGAAGATCATATAGAAAAGTACAGATACTTGAACGAAAGTTTACACTGCGTAACAGGAAGTCGTATAGCTACCATGATTGGTGATTTATTTACTGTTTAATACAGGAACAGTGTTCAGGTACGTGAGCACTGTTGCTAAGTTTTAGAGGAATGTACTCCCTGCAACCTTACCAAAAGAGTCATGATTAAATACCACTTCAAAGGAGCACAGTGTTCAGACGGAGGGCGCCCAGGGGTGATATTTACTTACAAACAACCAGGTGAACGATCATAGGGCGTTAGGCAGTAAACCGAAACGTTACTGTTAACTATTTACGCAATTAATCTGACCGTAACATTTTTAAACGCCCTGGAAATGTGCCAGTTTACCCTTTTGCCACTATTCGATGAAATATGGGAAATGCCCAGGGATTATGTCTGAACGCACATTCCAGTCCTTCAATCCTGATTTGATGAACTTTCATCTGCATGACTTTATCTAAGGACTACTCGCTCGCACTGATATTTCGGAGTATCTTCAAAATCCTGACGTGTCTTCCCGAAGAACTAACTGTCAGATTCGATTGATGTTACGTTGTCAACGGGTTTAAAAATGATACTACTACTGAATCAACAGGGCAGCACGTCACGAAAACATCTTTTCTGTAGCAAAAGTTTAGCCTATCAGCTATGTGGCCTATAAGGGCCACAGTCTAATCTGTTACACGCCTGACAGTCCAGGCAGTAAAACAAATATACACCAGCGACCATGCATTCAAAAACCACCACCTGGAATATATAAAGTAATGGGACTGTGCCAAGTTTAGACAGGAAATTTACTATAGTTAGGGAGACAAAGAACAATCTAATGTTAAAATAATACTATTAGTTAGTACTTGGAAAAACTAACAAGAACAAGAGAGTATTGGTGGTCATATTTGGCCATTTTAAGATAAACAGCACAGGCTGTTTTCAAAACACCCAAATATCAACCACATAATGAAGACCTGTCCGTATCTTTAGTATGTATTATATCAGACCTCATGAGACACCAGGAAACATTTTAGCAGCAGACAATGTCAAACCAAATACAGGGCTTTTATCCAACCCAGTTAGGCCCGTAACTTCAGTAACGTGAAAATAAATAACCTCAAACATACTAAATAAGAGCATGCATACTAATTTCTAAACTGGCGAGATTGAAGCGTCATACAACAGGAGTGAATGGATCAGGAATGAAGAGAAACATGCCATGAGTTTCTGTCTGTAGATGGGAACAGGTCACTATCAGCTGTTTTTGGATAGTCACCAACTTATTGCATTTTACAACCAAAGTCATATCTTTCTCAACTAACCAAATAATTGTGTCCAGGACAAAATCAGTAACTTGTCGTCATTTGGATGATTATGTAAACCATTATTGCTTTTTGTCCAGACAGAGTAACGTTACAAACAAGCAATGTATAACAAATATTTGAGAGAGAAACGTCAGTACTTTAGTAGGGTGATGCAACGTTATAACAGAAAGACCATTTCTCGCTCGCCCATTTCCAACAGGGTTTACACAAACGCCTACAGTTGATAAATATTATTGGTCGTGATTGTTACAAACCAACATGGATTTTAAATTGAATTAGAGTCGTATTTTAAGACATTTGACAGCTTTAAGTCTGGATATATTCATTTATCGTATAAGCTGGGACGAGAGAACATGTTTCAAAGCAAATATGTATCAAACTCTTGATCCGGCTGAGGGAACAATATAGCAAATGATCGCAACATTATGGAAGCCACTCTTTCAGTCAACTGAGATAATAAACCTACCAGCCCTTATCATTTCTCACATACAAAGTGAAACAGCTCAGTAAAAGAGTTTTTATAGCCTGGGGTATTTTCATAACAGCAAGCGAATTAAAACTTCAAGCAGTTTGATACAGTGGAATTTGCATGTAGGTAATACGGATGAAAGGGGAATAAAAAGACTGGCGCATACCACAGCATGCCTCTCTCTTTCACTCCTGAATCTGCAGGAGCCGGTTGAGGAAATTCATCAAGATGAGAAATAAAAGGAATAATAGTCCAGCAGGAGTCCCGTAAACATCAACGTTTGCCTTCCGCAGCTGTCCGATCCCGATACAATCCCTTCTTTCAATGACGGATCGTATTCTCAAAGTTTACAACAATCTGATTTGCGTGTCTCTTCCCGATTCCAGCACAAAAGACGAAAAAACATCGAAGAAATCTGACTGGAATATCAGATCGCCGTGTTTCTTCACGGAAAGAGGGGGCGTTGAAAGACAGAGAGGAAAAACAGCGTTGTATCGTTGTCTTCCCTTGGGTTCACCACGTTGTTTTTGAGCACTTAAAATTTCCTTTGTTGTGTCCAAAACATCTCGAGTTGCTCATGTTCATCGCACAGTTCAATCGTAAACACGCAGTCTGACGAAGCACGGCGCGATTCCCCGCCGAGGAAAAAAGGACTTCTCCCAGCGTAAAAGCGAAATTTAGTGATGGCGCGTGTGCGAATGCGTGTGTTAATGTGTTTTTTCAGCTTCCCAATAATGGCGGCCCTTCTCCCGTCCTCGGTCTCTCCTCCCTCCTCTGCTCCGAGAGAATAGGGGGAAAAGCTGTAGTCTCGCGCATGGACACAATTACCACGCACACACGAGCGCGCACACAGTCGGTATTATAACGCGAGCACATTTTCGACTGCGCTGTTGTCCAGTGGTGATGATCATCGGTATTATAATTTTCAAAGCTGTTTTTTCATGTATAAACTGTTAAATGTATAAATCATTTGATATAAACAAATACCATGTTTTATCTACATTTCCGTATGAGTTTTATAAGTTATATACGCTATATAAGGAAACCTGGCCGGTTTTGAAAAGGGTTTTATTTTAGTAATTTATAAGGCTTTGACCATGCAATGTGTTTTTTCTTGCAACTCTTATAAATTGGAATTTGAAAAGATGTTTACAGTTGTTTACTTTTAGGCATACAAAACTAATACAATTACTAAATAATACTGAATGGTTGAAAGGATTACAAAAACAGAAGCCAAATTCAGACATCCAAATATTTGCAATTAATCATTATAGTATTTATTATGACACAGTTCATTAGTAAAAACACCCAACATCCAAAACAGCAGCCTTTCACAACAACCTACTCTGGTGAAGTGAAGAAACTGCGAGAGGTCTCTACTCCCACCTCTGGACTGCAGCTGAAATATTTCTCAGTCCCAAGGGCCACCACATTCTTTGCTCTCACAGTTGTGCAATGTCTTAACAATCAGAGCCCTAACCCCCCCAACCCCCCCCCCCTCAATATGTGCAGAGACCCTAGCCAACTTTTCTGGACAATGTAGATCCATATGCTTCTAGCATAATGTAAACAGCTCCTGGAAAAGAAGTGTGGTGATGACAAATCTTATTATTTATATAACAATGCCATATATCAATATGCAAATAAGTAAAAGTTAATGTTTTCAGACTGTTTTTATGTCTAGGACGAGGCTGTTAGGCTGAGACCTTAAAGTGATAGTTCTGTCATCATTCACTCACCCTCTTGTCATTTCAAACCTGCACGGCTTTCTTTCTCCCACAGAACACAAAAGAAGATATTTTGAAGAATGTTGTTAACTGGCCCCCTTTCACTTGCATTGGTTTTGTGTCCACACAATAGAAGTGAATGGGGGACGTTGTTGTTCGGTTACCAACATTCTTCAAAATATCCAAATATATAGTCTTTTGAGTTCTGCTGAAAAAGAAAGCCATACAGGTTTGAAATGACAAGAAGGTGAGTAAATGACAGAATATTCCTTTAAAGTGATGTCTGGATGTGTAGGCTAAATCTAGGCTATACAGGACAGCTTTTTTTTTTTTTTTGTTATTGGTTGTTGCACTGTCTGTATTCCTATATTTAAAACTAAATAGCCATTCATTGACACTCTTACAATAATAAAAATAAAAATATAATTCATTGCTATAAAAATAAACAGAACGATTGTATTCGGTAGCTGTTCATTTATTTCCAAAAACTGAGACAAAATAAATACATTTATTTAAATAAAATTCTTCAGAGCACATTATTATTTGTTTCAGGCTATTATTGCGCCCTGTGGTCTATTTCATGCTGTTATTTTATTAATTTACATTTTACATGTATTTATTTGGTGGACGCTTTTATCCAAAGCGACTTACAAGTAGGAGAGCATATAAACAGTACCGTTAGCTTACAAGGCCAATTTACAAGTTCATTAACAATAACCTATTATATATTAAGATATAAATAATATAACTCTGTGTTTATAAAGTGACACTTTTATTAAATTTTAGAGTCTTTCGAGTCTTTTTTTTAATCTTTCGAGTCATGTGCTATCATCGTAAGCATTAAACCTGATTCAACATGGTACTTGTAGTCTTGGAGTCACATTTTCTTCATGTGCTTCTTGAATAATGTTTGCCATTCGAAACTACAATACCCACAATCTCCAGCGCCAACGGCCTTCCGCTCGCATCCTGTCCGATGGGTGGAGACAGCGGACGGCTATAGCACATAGCTCAAACTGCGATTGTTAAATTTCCTCAAATAGATCAATTAAACATTGATTAAATAACACAGACGTCCTGGACTTATAAACACAGAACACAATGGTAAGTCTTGATACTTGGTCTAGTGGTTTCATTGGCTTGATTCAATATTTAGAGTGTCAATTCGCCTCAGCTAACAGGCTAGTGTGATAACGTTATATGTCGACAACAGAAACATAAACCAAGGTGATAAAATAATGCTATAAAATGTATACTACAGTTACCAGTCTTTTGGTAATTTAATATTATTTAATCCGTCTTCATATAGAAATGAGCTGTGAATGAGTAAAAAGGCTACATGCCATCGCCTGGCTATTTTGTGCAAGTTTCTGCAAAGCAAGTGTATTATTTATTCTTATTTATATATGATGGCATTTAAATCGGCACCCATAGTAGCACGAGAACTTAAATTTAGTGATGCTATCCCCTGAAACAACAAGGTCCTGCATCAGTTGGCTTTATTGGATGAAATTAAAGATTTTTAAGATTAAGCCTTAACTTTTCTTTTTTTCCCGCTTTTGTGCAGATCCGCTTTATCCTCATCCAGAATCGGGCAGGAAAGACCAGACTGGCCAAGTGGTATATGCAGTTTGATGATGATGAGAAACAGAAGCTTATTGAAGAGGTTCATGCTGTAGTGACAGTCCGTGATGCCAAACACACCAACTTTGTAGAGGTACAACACTTCATACACATTGACAGCTGGATATGTTTTTCATAAAGTCCATTCTATAATGTTTTTAAGTGATAGTTCGCCCAAAAACTGAAAATTCCGTCATCATTTACCCGCTTTATTGTCATTTCAAACCTTTTTGACTTTCTTTCTTCCGCAGAACACAAAAGAAGATATTTTGAAGAAAGTTGGTAACCGAACAGCACTGCCCCCAATTCACTTGTAATATTTGGACACAAACCAATGCAGGTGAATGGGGGCCAGTTAACAACATTCTTCAAAATATCTTCTTTTGTGTTCTGCGAAAGAAAGTCATAAAGGTTTGAAATGACAAGAGGGTGAGTAAATGATGACAGAATTTTCATTTTTGGGTGAACAATCACTTTAACTCATGATACAGTATCTTGCATCAAATATTCATTTTTAGACAATTTATATCCAGTTAAAATGAACTGTAATGCAAAAACGAGTCATTAAAACATAAAACACAGTAATATATCACTGTTTTAAATAACTATACACCAAACATGAAGATTCTCAATATTATTGTATCACTACACCCAGATATCAACATAATATATTGGATGGCTTTGTCCCTGCAGATACCCTCTCTGAATTTATGTTCTGTTGTTTTTCTTTGCAGTTCAGAAACTTCAAAATCATTTACAGGCGGTACGCCGGCCTGTATTTCTGTATTTGTGTGGATGTGACGGACAATAACCTGGCTTACCTGGAGGCTATTCACAACTTTGTTGAGGTAAACCATATCCAAATCAAGCCAGTAAAATTCTTAAATAAACAAAATCTAAATGTCATTAGCTGTGTTTCCTGCATTTAATTCAGCAGCTAAATAGCGTAATAATCAGAATTCTTAAATACTAAATTGATTACACAGCACAGAATCCATAATTATAAATCGTTCTTCTGCATCAGTAATAACACCTAAATGCAGATAAGATATACAGGCTCTTACGTGACGTTTAGGATGCTTAGTTAGAAACCTAAATAGACTTTAATGAGCGTCTCTAATGTGCAGCATGATAAATGGCCTCAGAACAGTTTGCATTGATGTGCTTTGAAAGCGTGTGCCTGTTTGTTCTTAAATACCAGACATATCAATATAAGCACACTCTTGTGGTCATTAGAAGAAACACTGTTAACTCATGTTGATATTTATGTATATGCTATAGGATTTCTAAATAGATTTTTTGCAACAAGATGAAAACAATCTTCAGTCAAACAAACAGGTAAATTAAGGGACCCCAGAGCTGCGGGGAGCTCTCTTGCTGGCGTTATTTTCCATGTTTTAGAGACAGATGGAATGTGGCCATGAGGGAAACCAGCGGCCCGGAGTTCAAGAACATTGTGAGATGGAATGCTAGGACTTCCTCTGACCCTGACTGTAAACAACTCCCCCGTCATATTCCCGCATCACTTGGACCCAAACCAGCCCATATGCTGAATGTCACCGGATTAAAAGCAACATCACAGTCACCCAGACACTGCTACTACTAACCTAAAAGCAGCATCAGTCATCGAAAATTATACATTTATTCAAATTAGAATCTGAGCTCTTAAAAAAATACAGGCCACGTGATGTCAAACTAATAAAAATGTTGTGTTACCCGTATTTCTTGAGTTCAGGGTTTAGACAGTTGGTTGTTTGTCATAAGTAGACACTAGTTACAATGAAGCTGTTTGTAACCAATATGTTTTCCTCGTACTCAACAGGTTTTGAATGAGTATTTCCACAATGTGTGTGAATTAGATCTGGTGTTCAATTTCTACAAGGTAGGTGTACAACTTCCTTTACGTTACACAAATAAAAGAACAGCGTTAAGTTTATAAGTACCATTATCGATTTGCGTGATTTCAGTGATTTGGGCTTGTGTATAACGTAAATGTTCTTTATATTTAAAGATACAATCTGTAACTTTTACCTCTATACCACCATCTTAGTTTGAGACATAAAATTGCAGGTTCGTTTTATAATTTCTCTTCACGTGAGTTGAAGCCAAGTTAGTTTATGGAAGTTGTGTCACTCGGCGGCCATGTTTGCAACGCCTCTAGGCAGCCATTTCAGTCATAGCAAGACCACTGTCCTATCTCTTTGAATGAGGGAAGACAGATTTTTCTAAAATCGCTGTCAATTAAATAGCATATATCCAGCCAACAGTTAAACCTGACAGCAACGTTTCCATAACTTTTGTTTTTAGATCTCAGATTGCGCTAGAAAATATTTTTTTTGAAGGTCGCTTCAGCCACTCGCAAGACTGTGTAGAGCTCCGCCCCATAGAATCGTCAGTCTTTATCGATTGACCAATGGCTCTTTTTATTACTAGAGCGGCCATGTTTTCCCTTCCTATTCATAGTAATGGCAGTGCCCAGGGTTGGGAATCGAGCTTCAGTACATCATATCCACAAAGCATTTCAGTGAAAGGGACATTAGAGATTCACCGGC
Organism: Triplophysa rosa; assembly: GCF_024868665.1. Classification (NCBI taxonomy): domain Eukaryota; kingdom Metazoa; phylum Chordata; class Actinopteri; order Cypriniformes; family Nemacheilidae; genus Triplophysa; species Triplophysa rosa. The sequence goes on along the minus strand of NC_079903.1, from coordinate 8,374,950 downwards.
AGACAAACGGCCCAACCAGCCAAAACTAGAGAGAGATAAAGATGTAATTAGCTCTGTGTTTCAGCAGTAATGCAGCACCATGGCAACAGATAGTTGATGCATAATTACAACAGTCATACAATTAAGAAGATGCATTTGCTGCCAGAGAGAGGCTGCCATTAAAGGAAAACCACAAGTAATTATAGAAAAAAAGAGTTGCTCTGGGTAATTACATTTGATTTCTGCCGCACTCATTACACAATGTATTTTTGAATCCACCTACTGTGGGAACCGAGTTTTGCCCACACTTAAGCTGGTGAGCAAACAGCAAGCTGATTTAGGTTTGATAAAAGACCAGAGAAAAATTTCTCAATGTTAAAAATCAGCCTGATCTTTCAATCCTAAGCAGTGTCCTTCGGATACATTTTGTTATACTGGTTGGAAGTCTCTACATATCCTAAAAGTAAATCATAACAGAATGTTCATATTTTGGGTGAACTGTTTCTTTAAGAGCAAACTTAAATTGATGTGTCTTATTGTTGTAGGTATACACGGTGGTGGACGAGATGTTTCTTGCAGGAGAGATCAGAGAGACTAGCCAGACCAAGGTCCTCAAGCAGCTCCTTATGCTGCAATCTCTGGAGTAGAGAGGTCATTGGTGTCTAGCCCTGTCAATCAATCAGTTATTCACCATTGCAGCTGGCCCCACCCACCCCGTTGCAATCAAGCCACAACCTGTGTTTGTGTGTATGGGTGTAGTCGTGCTAAAAACGCAACCGTAAACATTTCATCATTTCTTTACATCTTTATATCACATCCACAATTGAAGACTCTGCATTTTTGCTTTAGGTTGATTATAAATTTGAATTCCCCTGTTATTTAGTATTGACCTAATTACTTCTCTGCATGCTTTGGCAATGCCAGAATCGAATACTTAAGCAATTTTATAGCACAGTAGATTTCAAAGGATCTGACTGGCAACCTCTCCAAGCACATTCATTAACACTAAAACCAGAGAACGGCCGACGCTTTGGCCAAAAACTGCCGTGGCATTGAAGTGTCTCGCTTTTGCAGGATCTACACTCTACACTACTATCCCTAAAAACATTTATGTTGAATAATTCCTCCCCAAACACATGAAGACAATACTGTCTGATGGTGAAATGTTCAAATTAAATGTTCGATAACCACAATTTAACCAACCGTTTAGTCCAATATTTTCCTGCTACTTGCATAAAGCAGTACTGTGAAGTTTCTTTTTGTGTTGTGTACATACACATGATCTATGCGTATATTTTAAGTGTAATTTTGATGAACTAACCGGTCATTCCAGTCGTCTAAACAAGTCTCTGTTGCCACTTGTTGCAATTGCATTGAAATCTGTGGGCTGAGTGGAGAACCAGAGCCAGCGATGAGGGAGCAGTTTACAGAACAAGGTTACGTGGAAGAATGAAGCTCTGGGACATGACAAAAGATGGTCTAGTTTTAATTTCCCCTTTTGTGGCGATGGCTCCCTCACTCCAAAAGCTCTATGGCAACTGCTCAACCTTGAAACTTTCCATTACAGTTCGATTCAAAAGTTACTGTCTTTATTTTGTACGTGTTTCATATTGTTTTTTGTCCCTTCTACCTTAGTCAAAATTAGATTGGCCTATTCATCCATTCATAAGATTGCAGAGTTAAAGTTGGTATAAGTGGTATTACTCTTGTATGTGTTCCTAAAAGTGTGTGTATATATATATCCATGAAGGCGAAATAAAGAAATAAGCCTGAAATTAAGTGTGTATTCTTTATATAACAATCTTGCATTTTTATCACTCACTGTATGTTCTTGAAGAGCTGGATTCTTTAAATGTATTATGCTGCCATCTATCTGTGATAACATCAATTACACGAACATTTCAGTAGGGTTAAAATTTGTGGTGACCAGGATTATATTTCACAAACAAATTCTACTCTAGGATTTCCCAGTCAGGGTTTGTGTAATGTCATGATCATTTTTAATGATCGAATATCATGCATTTACTTCATTTCACACTTTATGTGTGATTTCTATGATAAAGACAGACCTTAAAGAGATGGTTCACCCAAAAACGAAAATTTTATCATGATTGTTCCAAACCTGTATAAAATTCTTTGTTCTGCTGAACACAAAGGGAGATATTTGTAAGAATGTCAGTAGCCACACAGATCTCATCCTCCATTGACTCCCATAGTATTTATTTTCCCTACTATGGCAGTAAATGGGAGATGAGATCAGGTTGGTTACTGCCATTCTTCCAAATGTCTTCATTTGTGTTTATCAGAACAAATTTATACAGGATTGGAACAATCTGAGGGTGAGTGAATGATGACAGAATTTTCCTTTTTGGGTGAACTATCACTAAATAATTTAGACCATCTGCTTCTGTACCTTTCAACTTTGAATAGCTAAGAAACAAATTCTCAACTGCCCATGTGATTTTGTTAAGCTGCTTGAGTTTTTTGTCACCCGTCAACATCACATCTATGCAGGTTTGCCTGCATTTGCACTTGCCAACATTAAAGTGGAGATCAGGTTCCGGACACAGCAACTTGCTCATTGTCAGACTCTTCCACCACACAAAACACAATACACATGTTCACGTAACATAAAAAACAAGCAATCTTTAATTCGTCATCTTTAAAATTAACAAGCACCCACCCCCTAACAACTCCAATAGACAATTTCAATCTTATTTACAGCATAATGATTCAGATTTACAGTATTTATGAATAAACAAATCACACCGGTTACTAAGCAACAACTGATTTTACGCAGTATTTTGAACTACCCTTCAAATGCACTGAAGTGTTTCAAATTGATTTTGGTTATGAAATGCTACCAAATCCCATCAAATGTCAGAAGACCTGGGCAGTGGAGTTCTTCTAACATCATGTACCACATACCTATGAGAGCTCACAAAGCTTCACCATGCAAATGTAAAGGGGGAACAATTGTAAATTGACTAAAGAGTGCATATATCATCAACATTAGAGGAATGCTCCAGTGCTCAAGTTGAGCTGACAACTCATCTGTCACGTGCTGTCGACGCACGGAAAATATCTGAAACGCATTTTTGGAGAGATCATTTTCGTTGGTAATCGAAAGCATGCGGCAGATTTGTTGATATAGCTTAACCTGTACAGAAAACAGAACTGACTGCGGTTAAAGCAACAAATAAAAACCTCAGCAAAGTGCAGGTCACAGTAAATGTGCATTTTAAAAGAGCTCACACACTAATGAAAGCATAATACAGCGATGATCTAATGTGAACAATCGTATGGTTAGTCTGTTAAGGCTTCGCGCTTGAGGAGATGTGGACGTCTCCACCCTCCTCACATTTACGACTAACAGAACGTCCACAGCTGTCGTGATGAGAAAACAGCACTTCACAGCACTGAAATGATGTCAGACTAGTCTTCAGTAAGGAATGATCACTCCTCAAACAATATACTCTCTCATTTAATATCATTAAATTACTATAAATTTTACAATTCTATAGGTACCGTTTAAAAACAGTCAAAAAAAGTGCACTTGCAGAGAGAAAAATCAAGAGAAATAAAAAGGGAGACGGCTCTGTCTGTGGTGCATAATGATGCTATCATTGAGCGGAGGGCTGTGCTGGCCATCACCTCTAGATCTCTCTGTCATGGGTAACCAGAGCAAACGACAAGCAAAGAAAAAACTCTAAAACGTGACGGTAATTGAGAGTAATGTCAAGGTCTCAGTTTAAACAGATCTGATGGAAAACCCACTTTAAAGTGGTAGTTCACCTAAAAATGAAAATTCTGTCAACATTTACTCACCCTCTTGCCATTTCAAACCTGTATGACTTTTTTCCTTTTGCAGAACACACACACAAAAAATGATATTTTGAAGAGGGTTGTTAACCGGCAACCATTGATTTGCATTGGATTTGTGTTCATACCACCAACATTGTTCAGTTACCAACATTCTTCAAAGTATCTTCGTTTGTGTTTTGCAGAAGAAAGAAGGCGAGAAAATGATGAAAGAATTTTCATTTTTTAGTGAACTATTCCTTGTGGTGTCTAAATAAATTGTATGAAACTTGGTGAATCTTATGAAATGGGCCAAGTTTCACCTCAAAATAAAAAAGAATATAAAGCCAATCTTAAAGGACAATTATTATTTTGCATTGTAACATTCTTATTACTGTAATTGTCATCATTGCAAGAAAAAAACAATTATCAGCAACATATAATAAAACTACTACTATGTAAAGTTACAACTTTAACATTTCAAAATTAAACAATATATTATTTTCGCATTACAGAAATGAGCTGCTGAGACTTGAGAAAAGGGGGTTTAAATCTGTCACAACGCAAAAAGAACCAGTGGCGTCAAAAATATTTTCATATTCTTTAAGCAATATATACATGTATATTTTGGGATGAAATATGACCCTGATACCTCGACTGTTTTCGTGCAACTTTAAGTTTTAAGCAATCAAACGAATGACCTAATGGAGACATAAAATCTTTGTTTAACGAAAATGCATTTAAAATCTAGATATTCCTTATGAATGGAACTCACAAAACTTAAACGTCAATAAATATATTCAACCAACATGTGTGAAAGTCGGAGGTCCACGTGGAGTACGACTGATGTTAAGATGGATGATAACCTCCAACCCAAGTCAGGGCAGCGGTGAACATCTGATATGCTCCTGATAGCAGCAACCAAATGTCAAAGTCCTAACAGATGTTCCTTTATACCCATCAGCTCTTTTGTGCTTTCAAGAGCTCTGACAGCAGATGTCTTATAGATGCATGTCCAATGCAACAGGGTGTATAGCAGTTTTAACCCAAAAAGTAGATATCAGTATCGAAACAACTGCTAATTTGGTTTGTCATCTACCATTTGGGAACATGGCAATAAAACAACAGGGGGAACATTCAAATAAACACGAAAACAGTCAGATGTGTTGATGTATGAAATGCTGTAACAATGGTTTTTAAAAACTGTGAAATGTATCTACTGGTTTGTTGAATGATTTAACCCAGTCCAGTGAAGTCTAGTTGATGGCTGTTTACCTTTTAAGAATGAACTGTGAGGATCACATGATAAGTAAAATACACACAGTCTGTCAGTCAGATCAGTATTCACCTCTATTGCCCGTGTCCCAGCCCGGCTCAAAGAGTCCGGGGAGATCTGTCCTAGGCCGAGGGCTTTATTTCTGAGGTCAGAGGTTAAGTTGGACTTCAGAGAAAATGATCCAGATGTGTCTGGGTGTGGTAGGATCCGAGCATACCCAGAAACACCTGAAGCTGAAAAAGAAAAAGTTCATTAATGTTTAACAACCTTCAAGTTGCACACTGACCATTTGTCACCTAAACAAACAGTCCCGCCTCAAACTTACGCATTTGGTTGCTTGAACAAAGCAATGTTTCAATGCTACACAAGCTACAATAGATTTGTCCCTCGAGTATGGAAATGTAAAATGAATGTCATTGTGTGATGAACGTCACTCACCTGAGTGAGGGGAGGTTGGGTGTGGAAGGATGGAGTCAGGTAGCGGTCAGGGCGTCCGGACCCCTAGCAGTTACACTGCTGCTTGGTCTGTGCAGCAGAACCCCGGGGCTGTCTGAGCTGCCTCAGGGACGCGTCGCCATACTGGATCCCAGAACCCATCCGCTCCGGGTCTAACTCACCTTTATATGAACAGCAAGAAACTTTAAATAAACCATCATTACCTAAACAATAGTTCAGCGTAAAGGGACAGTTCACCCGTTGTAATTGTCTTTGTTCTGTTGAACACCAAAAAAGATATTTTGAAGAATGTAGGACAGCAAACAGTTCTGGGGCACTTTTGACAACCATTGTCATTTTTCCTACTATGGTAGTCAATGGTGACCAAGAACTGTTTGGTTACAAGCATTCTTCCAACTATCTTTCTCTGTGTTCATCAGAACAAAGACATTTATACAGATTTGGAAAAACTTGAGGGAGAGTAAAAGAACACCCTGTCCCTTTAATGTGAAAGGTTAGAAATAAATGATAACAAAAAAATGAAAAGTGATAAAAACAACCTGCAAAATGTTTTCTGTTACCTGACTCGATCTTGCTGAGGATGGTGCGAGCACATTTGAGAAAGGCCTCCTCTACGTTCTCCCCAGTTAAAGCACTCGTCTCCAAAAACATCAGCTCTGGATGAAGGGCACACCCAAATATTAATGTCAAAGATCTTTTTTTCCTTTTATGTCCTTGTGGATACTAATAATCTTCATTGTTTCATTATGTATTTTCGTTTCAAAAGCAGCATCAGCTGCTAGGAATGTAGTGATGTTCTTTATTTTGGTACTACAGAACATGTGGGTTTTCCATTTCTGCCTCTAAAATTCATGCTAAGTAAAGCTTTGTTATACAATTCTGTGAATTATAGTAGTGATAGTATTATAGTGGTTTCAGGTATTACAGCTCATGTCCTTTCACAGCCAGAATGTTAGTTTATCTGAATTCTAGAATGAGCGTTTCTGATGAAGAGCATCTCTAACCGTTCTCCTGGGCAAAGCGAGAGGCTTCCAGAAAGGTGACCTCACGATCTGCATCCAGATCTTTCTTATTTCCGCACAGAATGATGGCGATGTTGGGACTGGCCAGCGTCCGTGCATCCGTCAGCCAGTTAGTCAGAGCATTGTAGGTCTCACGACTAGAAAACACACACACAACAGTTACCAGCCATTCAAATCGCACTGATTTCAAAGCTGTGTTATTTATCATTCGAAACATTTCCAAATGAACTGCTGCAGACATTTTTCACCTATAGACCGCACGCGCCTGGACTGCAGGTAACTTCCGGTCTGTGTTTGTTTATTGGTCTGGCTAGTGTCTTAAAATATAGCTATTTATATTTAATTTAATTTATGTTGATATTAATTTATTTTCTTATTTTATTGTACAATGATTGCATTAAATAAACGATTTGTTGAATTTTGTTGTATATTAATTTTATTAAATAAACCATTGGTAGAATGGGTCCTGTAGTTTTGTCGCATTTAAAGAAACCGTATGGTAAATTGACATCTAGCGGAAATTCAAAATATCGGAGAGGCAAGTTTAGCCAAGTAATGGTTCTTCTCTGTTTTTTTTTTGCTTGATATCAGAAATAATCTACAGGAACTCTACTATTTGTGAATGTGTACCGGAAGTTAAGGCCAGTCCACGAACGCGCGCATGCGCAGTAAGTTAACGTTTGTTTATGTTTTGAAACGGTCTATAAACTGCACGATACGTCAAGGCCTGAACTTGAAACTACTTCCCACAACTGAAAATAAAACAGGATTCACTGTTAAACAAGCGAAGATGACACGCAAGTCTATAGCAAGAAAAATCAGGATATGTGTTGACTGCTAAAATTATGGTTACATTTACATTCCATGAACTTTGCAGGGCTGAAAAACCTAACATTGCTTTTACAAGCCTATTGTTTTGATGAAGGATTACAAAGGCAAACGTTTGTTCTTTGTAATAATGTGACCAATGAATCATGAAGTATGAGACCAGGAAGTTGTATATATTTACAGAGAATTCAGTCTCTTGGAAACTGGCTTAGCATAAACTTATCTTCACTTTCAATAATACATTTTCGAAGAAATCACTGTTCCGTAACACTCTATAAGAGATAGTAAATGATTCACATTTCTTCTGAATGCACGCATCATGCTTTCTTGAAACTTGTCAGTCTCCGTGGCAACCCTTAGCCCATGGCCAAAATATTGGTCGAATGGGTGACGCTTCAACATAAAGCGATGAATGCGGGTCTGACAGTTTCTAAAGGATGACCCCTATATTCTATCCATCAACCACACACACACGCAGCCTAGCAAACGCACACGATCCATCACTCTGTTCATTTTTCTCTGAGTGTGTCTGAGCCGTGTACAGCTGACACCCTGTTTAATGGTCTGGATCTCTCTGGGTTTCCGCTTGACAAAATATGAAATTTTATTACCCAGCTGTCACTCTTTATTATTCCATTCACTCTCTCTCTATTACTATGACAGCTGTGTAGCAACCGGAAGCTTATCTGACTGGACGCCACTTTCATTCTCTCTTTGTGCTTGACTTGTTATACAAGCATTTGTTTTAAACGCTTATTTAAGACTAGACAAAAAAAATGTGGCCTTACCTTGTGATGTCGTACACTAGAAGAGCCCCGGCTGCTCCACGATAGTAACTGCGGGTGACTGACCTATAAGACACAAGCGGTGACTGATCACGACCAATCAGAGCCAGCATACAGCAATAGGGACATTCTAATGGGCCAATCACAGAAATGTACCTAAAACGCTCCTGTCCGGCTGTGTCCCAGATCTGCAGTTTGACTGTCTTGCCGCCGACGTTGACAACCCTGGATCCGAATTCAACACCGATGGTGTGGTTGGAGTCCTGTTTGACTGTAAAAGATGATGTAGTCGTACCGAATAGTGAATTAAAATCAAATGTGTTCTTTTCAGTGATGGCGAAAATGTTTTAACACAAACAGTTGATCGATTTGGTTCATATGACTTTAATATATTGTCAGGAGGTGCAGATATTTTGACCCCAAAGTAACGACATGTTTGTCCTGTGCAGCCACCGTAGTGCTTCAAAAGGGAGGGGGATGGTTGGAGTGAGCCGTTGGTTACAATTTACAACCTCACCGCTAGATGTCGCTAAATTTCATACACTGGACCTTTAAAAAGGTATCTGTGAACTTACATTTCATAAACAGAAAATGTTCATCTTTGGGTTAGCTGTTCCTTTAAGAGTTTTCTATGCATTCATTATAACTTCCGATGGCATTGGATTTTCTAAGCTCACTGACAGCGTGGTTTTTATTCAGTGCTGCTTTGACTCGTGAATGAAATTTTTTAACAATCTTATTCACATTTCAAAAGCATGTCAAGCTACTCTCCTTTTCCCAAATAACTTAACATTCAACGCCCTTCTCGTTATCTCTGCTGAATGTCGCGAGAATGAAAAGTCATTTTTTTATTAAAGTCTTTGTGAGATTGAGACATTAATAAGCACTTACACTTGTTCTCTATGAACTGGTGGAGTAGGCATGATTTCCCAGTCCCAGCGCTGCCAATCACCAGGAACTTAAACAGGAAATCTGAAACCAAGAGAGAGAGAAAGAGAATCAATATGAGAATTGAGGTCCTCAGACAAGCCATCCTGATTTAACCCTTCTCTCATTCATTCTTATGTCAGAGAGGTCATTTTCTTGAGGTGTGTATTCTTCTGCGGAACACAAAAGAAGATCTTTTGAGAAATGTCTCGGGGGGTTTGTGTCCATACAATGGAAGTCAATGGGGGTCAATGTTGTTTGGTTACCAGCATTTTTCAAAATATCTTCTTTTGTGTCTTGAATGAAATGAGGATGAGTAAATGACAAAATAATTTTCATTTTTTTGGGTGAATACCATAAAAGAAACTACCTTAACAATATTCTTTCAAAAATCGAGAATAATCCAAAAACACAAACACGTTGTAAATTTTTTTATATATAGTTAATATGGAGTTTGTGGCTTACTAACAATTAATTAACAAAGCACAACAGCATTATGGGTATGAGCCATCATTCAAGACATAATGACATCATACCCGGGTGTCTTATTGAGCAGATGCGCTGTGCAGATGTTCAGTCGAAGTGGAACGGGTCCTGACCCGGCCCACACAGCAGACCACAGGGTTCAGCTGCTGACCTCTATGAGGCGAGCCAACCCAAAAGCTCTTTGTGTCGTAAGAGAGCGCTGATAAAGAGCTATTCGTATATATGGAAATGAGATGCAGTCAAACATTACACACGACACAGAGAAGAGATTAAGCATTGCAGCATGATCTGTGGAGATGATGGGTCCATCACAGTCCACATGGAACATTTGCAGCATGTCGACAAGTGTGTATGGATCATTACAGACCATTATATAAATTCTCAGTAAACTTCCCAGAAACATCGGCTCTATCCACAACCTAGTGAGCTGCCTTTATGTTTACTGCCTAAATCATCATGTGAAATGGAATATTATAAGTGACTGATCTGGAACATTCTAATATAGGCAGTGACTCAACTCAGTAGGTGCACCACCAAAAAGTGTGCTATTCAAGTAAAGCTATATTGCATATTGCTATGCTAATGATGCGATTCCTCCAATACGCACACAAATATTAGGCAAAATGGTTATTATAATCTTTTCAATTGGTTGTCTGAGGCACTGAATAAAATATAATAATTTCGATCGACATTAGATGAATTTCAAAACTTTTGCAATGCATTCTGGGATTACCTTCTTGGTAAAAAAAATACATCTAATGCTACCAAAACAAGGTATCATAGCAGTCAGGATAATGATGCTGCCTGAGTGCCTTTCGAAACACCCTGCAAATGTCAGGATAGCACCTATAATACTAAGAAACACTACAGTAAATGATGACATTTATGTATGAGTCTTATTAAAGGGGGCATGCAACGGTGTTTCATGCATTCTGACTTACTTACATGCATGCAGGCTTCTCATGCTTAACAGGGTCAACTTGTCAAAAAACGAGTAGTATTTCTGTGCTTGATACACTCCCCCAGCAGCATTCCAGCTTGTTTCAAAAAGTTTTTTATAAGTCTTGATCCCTGTTTCGTAACAGGGATCCTATTCCTTTTATCGGACAATTCTCCCGGAAAAGCACGGCAAGGCGAAAGAAAGAGCCCGCCCACGCGCCAACTGACGAGCGAGACCCGCTTACCATCAAGATTGTCTGCTCTGCGTCAAGACTGGCTGCGCTGTGGGCCTGCAGACGCAGCTCGTTGCTCTTGCGATAGTGAAGTTTAGGTGTTAATAAACGGTGGATATAACGCTGGATTTGGAGATCGTTTGAAACTGATAGATGGAGCGGTCCCAGCGCTAAAAGATGCCCGACATGAACCGCACGCAGTAAGTGAAACGAAGTCATATCTGTGTTTGGTTGGCAATCGGCGTGTACGTGCATAATGTAAACAACACAAACTTATAGTGAATCAATAGTTATGCAGGGATAATGCGATGATGTAGTTGGCTATTGTGTTCTCGTGATTTAGTTCCTCCCCCGCACACCCCAGGAGGTCGTATTTTTCCGGAAATAATCATACAGCTGTATCTGTCTCTTATAAATGTGATCAAACCAAATACTCTGCGAAGATAAGAACTAGGGATGCACCGATACTGATACCGGGTATCGGCCCGATACTAAGCTCATGTACTCGTACTCGTAATGACACACCGATACCTCACGTGACATACATAGAGCCCTATGATTTCCGCAATGCGGAAAACACCGGACAGAATAGAGGAATCCTGGCATAAAAACAGAATTTGCTGTAGAACACGGAATGACACGTAATCTGGCAAATGTATTATTTCCTAACAAGAAATTAGCGTTGAACCGCTAACAGCTAACGAAATATTCAGATAATGTTTAAATATGTATTCTGCTTGTTTTGCGTGACTGTGTGTGAAAGAGTAGTGCAGTTGCGTGTACTGAACCTGAACGCATTGTGCTTGTGAAGCTTTCAGAGCCAGCGTTTCACTGCACGAGGACACGAACACATAACTGTGCGTTCAGACCGCCGCCGTCGAGAACGCAAAGTGGCCGGAAGTCATTCATTTTCAATGTGAGCCGGCGGCGAGCAGCGGCGCGGCGCGTCTTGGCCGTTGAGGGCGTCAAGGAGAGTTGAAATCAGGTCAACTTTATGGTAATGAGCTATGACGCGGTTCGGCGGCAACCAATCGGAACGTAGAAGTCCATCGCTTGAGATGATTCCAGAGAAAGCAGCCCTGTAAACTTTGGTTCCGACCACATTAGTTCCCAAGCAAAATGGAAATTGCACTGCAAATTTCATGCTAACTTGAGCGCTAGAGCATGCAAAACAGTGTTACTGCTGCAGAATATTTCTGCTTTGACCAACTGCATTAAAGCTAACGTTACACTTTGACCAGGAGAGTTTGTAATGTAGGTTGCACACATATTGATGTTAATTAAAGACCAAGGCTAGTAAATGTCTGCTATGATGTTGAAATTAGACTAGCACTTAACCATGAACACAAAAGCCACACCACACAAATGGCTTTTAATTGGTTTATTTCGTTAGCAAACGTGTAACTACAATAAAGTTCTTTCCACCGATCAATTTCTTGTGGTCAGTCTGCACAAGATCAACAAGCTTGTTTGCTTGCGGCCCCTTTAAATACAAGATAAGATTTCGATCTACGTCAGAGCGTCAGCGCGCCCAAGACTCTTTCTACAGCGTTGTTGGCAGGGCGGCCAGAGCGATTTTTGATGCTCTCGACGGCGGCGGTCTGAACGCACAGTAAAAAACACCATTTGCGGCGATCCGTCAAAATAAAAGTCCGGTTAACTTAAACAAACGCTCTTTGCGGCGTCCCGTCAAAATAAAAGTCCAGTTGACTTGAACAAGTTATAATACACTCACATTTTACCACATCACCCCCCTTGAATTTTTTATAATTCAACCACAGAGTATATTGTTTACTTTAGCAAACGGAAGTAAATGTGCTAGTAAAATTGTGCTACTTATCATAAAAAATTTGAACTTAATTTAAAAATAGTACTTAAATTTAAGTAGACCTAAAAAAAAAAAGAAAAAAAATGTGTCAGTAAGATACTGGTTTATTAACATAATTGTACATTATACAGGCTTCAGTTATAGGTATCGGTATCGGCGAGTACCAGGAAAAAAGTATCGGTACTCGTACTCGGTCTTTAAAAATGGTATCGGTGCATCCCTAATAAGAAGTATGCAATACTACTCTAGGTACTCAAGATTAATATGAGATTGGCAGAAACTGAGTGTGTTATGGCAGCTTTAAAGTATTGAGTCCGATTAAATGAAGTCATCTACATTTGAGTCCTATTAAATAAAGCGTTATATTTATAAGTTATATTAAATAAAAGGTCTATGTTGAGTCATAATGAATGAAGTGGTCTTGTCAACTAATGGGTGCTATTTTTGAGGCAAGTATGTGTACTCTGCCCATGAGCTTCTGTTTATAGAAACACATTTGGTAGATGCATGTTCACATAAATCCTGTACCACCAGCTATTACTATTTGCACATATTTGTGAACTAAATTACAATTAGCACATACTAGACATTGGTGCTGTAATATTACTTTCCATTTCCAGAACCATAAGGAAGGTAAATGGATATTAAAAAGCAGATGGACCAAATGATACAGTTTAGTTTGGTTTTATCAGGAAAAAATATGTATATGCAAATAACAGTTGAAAATGAACATTCTGTCATGAATTACATTTTCACAAATTACATACAAGACGGTTGAAGAAGAAGAAAGTTATTTGGAAGAATGTTAGCAACTGACAGTTCTGGGGCACCATTGGCTACCATAGTAGGAAAATGATTGTATTTTTTTTGTTTGTTCTTTTGAACACAACATATATTTTAAGGAATTTAGAAAAGCAAACAGTTCTGGGGTACTTTTGACTATTATTTTTTTCTGCTATGGTTGTCAATGATGTCAATTATATAATTTCTAATAAAAATATGAAGATAAATGAGAGAAGTTTTTATTATTTAGGTCACTGAGACACTTTCCTTACAGATGCTTTTCCGGAAATAATATAAATTATTAACTTTTTTTTATTCACATGCTATTCACCAGCATATACAATACAATGTATATATGGTGAATGTATATACAGTCATGGCCAAAATTGTTGGCACCCCTGAAATTTTTCCAGAAAATCAAGTATTTCTCACAGAAAAGTATTGCATTAACACATGTTTTGCTATACACATGTTTATTCCCTTTGTGTGTATTTGAACAAAACAAAAAAAAGGAGGAAAAAAGCAAATTTGACAATGTCACACAAAACTCCAAAAATGGGCTGGACAAAATTATTGGCACCCTTTCAAAATTGTGGATAAATAAGATTGTTTCAAGCATGTGATGCTCCTTTAAACTCACCTGGGGCAAGTAACAGGTGTGGGCAATATAAAAACCACACCTGAAAGCAGATAAAAAGGAGAGAAGTTGACTTAGTGTGGCACACACAGACACACAATGCAAAGACTAAGCATGGACAACAGAAAGAGGAGAAGAGAACTGTCTGAGGACTTGAGAACCAAAATTGTGGAAAAATATCAACAATCTCAAGGTTACAAGTCCATCTCCAGAGATCTAGATGTTCCTTTGTCCACAGTGCGCAACGTTATCAAGAAGTTTGCAACCCATGGCACTGTAGCTAATCTCCCTGGACGTGGACGGAAGAGAAAAATTTATGAATGGTTGCAATGCAGGATAGTCCGGATGGTGGATAAGCAGCCCCAAACAAGTTCCAAAGAAATTCAAGCTGTCCTGCAGGCTCAGGGTGCATCAGTGTCAGCGCGAACTATCCGTCGACATTTAAATGAAATGAAACGCTATGGCAGGAGACCCAGGAGGACTCTGCTGACACAGAGACATAAAAAAGCAAGATTACAGTTTGCCAAAATGTAAGCCAAAATCCTTCTGGGAAAACGTCTTGCGGACAGATGAGACCAAGATGGAGCTTTTTGGTAAAGCACATCATTCTACTGTTTACCGAAAACGGAATGAGGCCTACAAAGAAAAGAACACAGTACCTACAGTCAAATATGGTGGAGGTTAAAAGATGTTTTGGGGTTGTTTTGCTGCCTCTGACACTGGGTGCCTTGACTGTGTGCAAGGCATCATGAAATCTGAGGATTACCAAAGGATTTTGGGTCGCAATGTAGGGCCCAGTGTCAGAAAGCTGGGTTTGCGTCCGAGATCGTTGGTCTTCCAGCAGGACAATGACCCCAAACATACTTCAACAAGCACCCAGAAATGGATGGCAACAAAGCGCTGGAGAGTTCTGAAGTGGCCAGCAATGAGTCCAGATCTAAATCCCATTGAACACCTGTCGAGAGATCTTAAAATTGCTGTTGGGAAAAGGCGCCCTTCCAATATGAGAGACCTGGAGCAGTTTGCAAAGGAAGAGTGGTCCAAAATTCCGGGTGAGAGGTGTAAGAAGTTTATTGATGGTTATAGGAAGCGATTGATTTCAGTTATTTTTTCCAAAGGGTGTGCAACCAAATATTAAGTTAAGGGTGCCAATAATTTTGTCCAGCCCATTTTTGGAGTTTTGTGTGACATTATGTCAAATTTGCTTTTTTCCCTCCTTTTTTTTGTTTTGTTCCAATACACACAAAGGGAATAAACATGTGTATAGCAAAACATGTGTTAATGCAATACTTTTCTGTGAGAAATACTTGATTTTCTTGAAAAATTTCAGGGGTGCCAACAATTTTGGCCATGTATTAATTATAGGTTTTTTTTCATTTTGGAAATTAATAAGTAAGCTTTGACAAGATTATAAAATAGGCCTATAACAAATTTGCTTTGACATGCAAAAACCTATTACGACAAAGTGCGACAAATTGTATTACAGTCCATTTTTTAACATCACTGGCTTCATTTGATTGTTTTAAAGAAGCAAAATGCAAAACAATTGTCTTTTTCTGTTGTGACAACATCTGTCGCACATCTTTTAACGCAAGTGAAACTGGAAACTTGGTCAAACTTCAATTGAAAACGAAACCAAAAAAGGAACAAAGCCGCCGTGGGTTTTCACATTTTTGTGACAGGTGTAGTTTAACAGAGAGATGGAGACTGGCTAATCTCATATGTGAGTGACTGCGAATGACACAGTCACACTAATGTGCACACAAAAAAACCTAGCCTCAAGGAAAAAAACTGTTGGAAGGAAAGGAGTATCTCAAACAGAACGACAGATGTTGTCAATAAGTGACACTTTGAATTTTTATTTTCATAGCAATTTTCAGTTGCTATGAGCCTTGATTTGTTATAGTGGCACATAGGGCTGCTCGATTATGACAAAAAACATAATCACGATTATTTTGGCCAATATTGAGATCCCGATTATTTAACACGATTACTCATTAACTTTTAAAACAACATAGAAAATAAATAACTTTGCTTTTAAACTGTGAATTCAATTGAAAAATTAATGTAAAGAAATAGCACAGCTGAACCACTTTAAAAGAAGGGGGTGCGCTGTGGATTTATACCACGAGAAAAGAGAGGATCCTTGCAAAATGGAATGTGGCACAATAATCGTTTTACCTCGATTATTTTGTTTTTGTAATTGTTGAAGCCAAAATTGACGATTACAATTAATTTTCGATTAATTGCACAGCCCTAGTGGCACAGCTGTATTACAGTAAATCTGGATGTCACTCACTCATATGACAGATGCTACAGTGAGGTCATGTTATTGACAAGTTCATGCGACTGTCTGTCTGTCTGTTATTAACTTTGGCCTTGGAGATTAGATTCAATTGGCAAAAGACATCAATTCGCTATTGAAGAGCCATTACAGTGACAGGGCAAGATGGTCATTCATTTTCTATTGGCATGGAACAGTGATTTGTAAGCCAAGAACAATGAAACAAGAACAATGAAACAGACAGTGTTTCACAGCAGACTGGTGGGGGTTGAAGGAGAAAGAAGACACGAGTGTGTGAGGGGAAGATTTCTGCAACATAAAACTCGTATTCACATGAACCACATTAATATTTTATCATCTACAGCACATCAGTCAATAATACAGACCCAAGACATACAGTGTAACTAAATAGAGAATGAAATCATAAACCAGCCATCTGTAATAGGCAATGTCTTGGCCAAAAATGTATTATTTCTTCAAATACTCATAACTGAAAACTAGAGCACTGCTTAAAAAATGACAAACACTGCAAACAGTGGTGAGGAGCACACTGAAAGCATCTGCAAACAACACAATTTCCATAACCGTTCTCTCTTTGACAGTTTCATTTCCGCCACTGGAAAGATTCCCTTCATCACTGGAAACAGGTCAGGTCAAGCGCAGTGCATTGTGGGATATACTTAAACTCTGGAATGTGTATTAAGTAAACAGGGTCAAGTTTGCTTTAACAGATACAGGATATTGGAAAATAGCCTACTGCAGCTGTGTTGCCAAAAATCTATATAATGTAAATCAAATCGATCTTAATCCACTTAATAAAACACATTTAACTCAACATTCCCGTTTGAGTTATCAATGTCAAAGATAGCAGAGATAAGTGGTGCTGGGTTGAAGAAGACGGTGTGTAAAAGTGAAACAGTGTAGAGAGCGCTCATGTGTGATCGTACGTGATGTTGCTGCAGGTTTTGCGTCACTCCTGTTAACGGAAGTGTCATGCAGTTGATAAAGAAAATATCCTTGAACCACTGATGCAGAGTAAAAACATTTCTTTAAGATATTATTCAGAGTACTGACAGCAATTATCCAATTAGTGATTTTTTTGTAATAATACAATATTTATCCCAACACATACGTACACATTTAAGCACAGATGTTATTAAAGAAATCAGCATCAGTACACAAGCTGAAAGAAGTACTGCAAATAGTCTGACAGGCCCATTAAAAGCCCTTATAAACACATATTCATAAACAATCTGACCACACCACGGTGACAGACGTGAGGTTACGGGTATGTGATGATGTACGTATTAAATGTGTTTAAAGAAGTAACGGTTAAGATGTGAAATTGATGATGGTGTTGATTCGCGCAAGGACTCGCTAGCTTTAGCGCTTATAACAATTCAATTAAATTATCATTACCGTATGTCTCTGACATGTCGGTCCCACCGATGAAAGCACTCAACCGGTTCTGTTCTCTTCCTCAGATTGTCTTTGCTGTGATTTTGTTTCAGTTTGTGCTGCTGGTAGCCAACAGGCTAACTACTGCTGCTGATGCTAACGCCTCTCACCGTTTCCTGTTTTACAACACAAACCTGCTCGTGCGCGGCGTGCGCGCCACAGGGGCTGATGTCATGACGTAAATGAAACCAGTGTGGTAAATCTGTCAAGAACAGGTCATAATCCTTTTTGAACTCTAAATTTACAAAAGACACAATACAACGTCTTCAGGTATATGCCGGGTTAAATAAAACATATTTGTATGACTTCTTTCTCCTTCATTACTTTCTAGAATGAATAAATAAAACAGCAAACAGTTTTGTAAAATTGATGAACTACCAATAAAAATGGTAAAAGAAGGTTATATATAAGGTTTATCAAAACAGTATGCATTCGACAAACGATCACAAATCACAATACTGCGGTGTTCACGTGACCACACGGTGGCAGTCCAACACCAGTCTACTGTATGTGATGTCCTTTCAGAAAAAAACTGCTGTGTGCATCGGAATGAGTTTTATTCATCAAGTGTGCATACTCACAAGGAATTTGTTTTGGTTTCCAGGTTTCCTCTGATTGCTTTCATAAAGTATATACATAAGAAATAAAAAAATCAAAACGTGGCATTAAAACACATGTACAAATGTGCATGACCTGCTACTGTAGGTTACAAACCTCTTTGTATACAACTGTGAAAATATAAACATGTATTTGCATAATTTATGTATAAACACTAATGTAAGATATTTATACTCGAGTGGATTGACATGACAATTCAACAACTCAAGCAGTAACATGCAGTTTCTAATGAAAGATTGAATAATCATTTTGGCACTGCATACTATTTAGGTAGTGTAAAGATGATTAAATAACTGAATTAAACCTCCAAAAATCAATG
Source organism: Triplophysa rosa (assembly GCF_024868665.1). Classification (NCBI taxonomy): domain Eukaryota; kingdom Metazoa; phylum Chordata; class Actinopteri; order Cypriniformes; family Nemacheilidae; genus Triplophysa; species Triplophysa rosa. Next base: position 8,356,291 of record NC_079903.1, on the reverse strand, counting down.
AATGATAATAAATCAGTCATTAATATAGAAGGATATGTCTGCATCTCTGCTGTGTAAGAACTTAAAAGTATTTTAACATAATCTTTCTGAATCAGTTCTCTCCTATCCACAAATTCCTATTTCATGCACACTCTGAAGGGGCCCAGTGCACACATCTTCAAAGCCCTTGTCACGCTGGACCGCCCAAAGGCACCAGGTGATAAATTATAGAACCCTCTGTCACTATCTCCATGATTTCCTCCCTGCCTTTGTTCTCCCTTGACAGATTCTCTAGCACATTTATTTTCTTTTTAAAGGGAGGAGGGAGCGTTTGCCCTATGGAGGACGGATGTTTTCTTAAAGTTGTCTAAACTTTAAATAAAAGAGGCAGAAAATGAGGTTATATGCTTCATGGCCTACAGGTCCTGCTGTTCTAGGTTTTAACATCGTAAGGTTTTTCAGTGTTGTTTAGACTGCGGGTGCCATGGTTGTGACCTTGGACAAACTGGTTAGAACAAAGATTAGAGCCAGGTCAAGGTAGTTTGTTCTGTTGGGTGTGTGCATGTGTGTAAGTTAATAAAGAGGCATGTCAGGACATGTACTGGAAGGGTTATAGAATAAGACAAGAAAACTATATGGGCTTTAAATAGACCTATAATTAAACAGATAATAAGCAGGACTGAAACCAAGAAAATACTGAAATGTATTGTTATTATTATTATTATTATCATCATCATCTGTATTATTCTTCTTATTATTATTAATGAGTTGATATTGAAATCTCTGAGAAAATGTAGTTTCTATGTAATAATGTAATGTAATAATTCCCTCTATATGGAACAGCATCCTTACAATGACATTTCAGACCAGCACTGAAAAAAAAACATTAGGCTAGCAACTCACAAAAGGCCATGGCCTGGTTAGGAGGTGATTTGGGATGCATTTTCTTCCTATATTTTCTATTCTTTAATATTCATTCTCACTCAAGGACAGCAAAATGAGAAGCATTAAAATAGACCTAACATGCAAACATATATATAACATATATAGAAGTCGACACCTCAGGGTCCTGTGAGTGTTTTTAACCCTGTTGTGGTCTGTTTTTATCAGAGAAACCTTAGAGACACAAATCCTTTTGAAAGGAGGCTTTCAATACCATTGAAAGTGATGCAAGCAATTCATTCAATTCAGTTTTTTTTTTCAAAAATAGCTCAAATGCATTGAGAGCCATTGTATTTCATAGACAATGGCACAGAAAGTGCAACATTTACTTGAAATCTAGGCATTTATCTTTGCAAGGTCTTTCCGGCCTTAGGGCTAAAAAAAGATAAAAGTCATAAGCAATATGGCTTGTTGGGCACTGAAAGATCAGCAGAGCCAGTGATTGTGTTCACTGTATGAATGGGAGGTCTGCAGATTCCCTGCAGAGAATGCAGGAAAACACACCACTCTTTAGAGAAAGATGTGACTTGCAGATAGGATTGAACTCAGAACAGAGGAAGTCTTGGTGAACATATGGCTGTATCGGTGGTATTAGTTTCTCTTAAAAGATGGGCGGAATGACACAGCTGCACATGGTCATGGTCTGTATGTGAACTTCTTAAATGTGTCTCTTGGTTAGTTTCTTTGTCTTGTTCTTATCTCCCCCCAAAAAAACATAACATTGAGTTTATGTTTGTACAACCTTCACCTTCTGTAATAACTGTAGTTACTTTAAATTGTTACTGCAAACCATACATCCATATGGCAGACACTTTAATCCAAAGTGCCTTAGAAATGAGGTAATAGAGAAATCCCTACAGAAAATACAGGAAGGTTTGCTTCCCTCGTCCCCACTGAGAGTATGATACTAGGTAAAATGTTTTCAAATAAATTAAGCTCAATCATGGAGTGTTATCTGTTCACATCTCAACAATTTACTGAAATAAGAAACCAATTTGCTTTAAATGCCAAATGGCATTGCTGCAGATGTTTAAACCCCCATGGGCAGGCTTCAGGGGTCCAAACAAAACCAGGCTGATCAAACATCACAGTTGTGTGTACTATTTATGCAAGGAAAAGCCAACAAGGGTGAACTGAGCCCTGGAGGATCCGAGTTGATCGGTCAGGACCGAGGAACAAGCCAAGTCATGTCCACTGGAAAGAGCAATTTGACCCCCTGCCAGTTTTTGATCTTTATCTGACCTTCTGTGAGTATTTCTGACCAGCACTGAGCTAATGCCTGGAAGCTGTGTAACCCCCACGCGCCCCAAACACACACACACACATGCTCCTCTTTGCTATTTGTCTTCAATGGAACATGCTCCACTGCTCCGGGAAGCAAGAGTGAGTGTCCGGACATAGAAGATACATCCTGGGAGATGTTTTGGCTATTGCTTTTTACTGCTTCTTAAGTGCTTTGGCAACACAGTGCTAAGTCACACTAAGTTAGCGTGCACGGATTTCCTGATTTAGTAAACAAGGAGAAAGAAGCAGAGGGTGAAGATAGATAATTCACAATAACTAGAAGATAAGACTGAAATAGGAGAGACCGGGGCTAGTTGTCACACTTTTTCTTCCAGTGAATATTTGTCAGATTTACTTTTTACAGTCAATTTCTATATGAGCAGATAGGACTACAATTACACTATTAAACTTTCCAACATAATCTAACTGGAATGCGTGACTATTTCTGGCTAATTCATATGATTACCATTCGTACATGATGTCAGTGATGTTAAGTTTAGGGGTGGGGTTAGGGGAGGGGCTTTTGTATGATTCACATCGTATGAATTGATACCATTTAGCCACCTCGTAAAATAGTTATGAATTGCTGTGAGGTCAGGCTGAACTTTTTACATGATCACTATTATTGCCCAAAGTAACTATGGAACCTGCCATATGCTGTCGTAGACTTTCAGCAAAAATCAAACAGCTACACAAATATTTTCCATAAATCAATTCATGAAACAACAAAATGTGGAATGTACAAAAATATTAAACCACTATTTTCATTAGCTCTCAGCAATTGTAGTCCAAATACGATTTACATAACGCTGCTGTCCTTCTGAAACCTTGTATCTCCATATTTCGTGATTTTTATTTTTTGCCATAAATCATTATTATAAGTCACCCTTTATGTTTATCACTGGGTTTTGCAAGAAATATCTAACTAATAAAAAGTATTAAAAAGTGCGTGTCAACTCAACAATCATTTAAAAAGTTTTTTCATTTCCTGATAAACAGTGAATTTGGACATACAAGGTTTTGGAATGACAGTGACGATAAACACAAATAAATATATAAACTTCAGATGCAAAAACCTGTAAGTGCAGTTTGAATTTCTTTTTCTAAAATTAGCACATCCTCTTTGCAATCTAAGTGAAATAACTTTTAATATAAACAGGAGGTAAAAATAATGATTTTGAAAGAAATATGTCAAACAGAACTCTTCAAATGTACAAATAAATACCATGTAAACATATTACATTTATATATTTATATGCAATATAATATATATAACGTTATATAATATAAAACATCAAATTACAACACAAGATACAATTACATTAAAACTACCCGTGAACGTTTCCATTCAGTCTTACCCCCGTGTATTTACTTTATTTGATGTTAACCCAACAGCTTCTCAAACATGATATTTAAAAATGAGTTTGAAGTACATAATTCTCAAAAATTATTCTTATTAAAGACAGTGTTGAACTAAATGTTTGAAACTACCATATAAGGTAAAAAAAGAATGAAAATATTGTCCAAATGATTGTTTGCTATATTCTCAATCTTTTAAAGCTGTGTGTGATGCTTTTGTTTGGAGCAAAGTGAGCGTGAGTAGATGATGACAAGAAACATCATTTTTATGTGAAGTTTTGCTTCCCGAACATGCTCTACCAAGATAAGCAAATGACATGCCTTAACTTCCATTTTAGGTTTTGCCAAAAAAGCTTTCAAAACAAACTTCATGATAGAATACAAAAGAAGAGGAAGAGAGTGACTAAAGGAAGGGGCTGGAATATTGATGACAGTGCATTTATGTTATCAGCCTTGTCCTCTCCTGCACTGTCAACAGCTCCACACGCCAACAATACTGAGAGGAACATGAGGGATGCCATTAAAACAACTGCCAATTATCAAACAGCTGAACGATTTATATCTAAGACTTGTTATTATTTCCACATCTTCATGTTTTCCAATACACATAAGAAAGGTTTAAGGATACTACCCAGTGTCAATTTTCTGTCATTGTGTACTCACCCCTATGAAATTCCGAAGATGGTGCTAGTCGTTCTTTTATATGGTCTTGAATGGCAACTAAAGCTTTCAACCTTTATTAAAACACGAATTGGTCTTAGCCTGAACCGGCCAGTCATATTTACTTGTTGTCATAAATCAACTCATTGAAAGGATCTGAATCAAAAGAATGTTTTGTTTACTCCTCTCAAAAACTCTCATAGATGTGCAAAGGAATGCTATTGGGAGAATGTCCTAAGTTGATTCCTTTAGTATGAGTATAAATAAGTATAGGCCCTACTTCGAGTTCATTTGAGTAAGTAAACTTAGGCCTAAGTAAAGTTTAAATATATATTAAGTGTAATTTATGCAGAAAACAGAGTAATGCAATGCACGAGTACTTATTAGTGTACTATTTCAAAATGTGGGACCAAATTGGCACACTTTTTATTTGCAGTTTGTTTTAATTTATAAAAGCATACCTTTAAGGGACTTTAAGTGCAACAATAGTAAACTTTAAGGACACAACTAATTTAAAACTATGTTTTTCACATGTAAACTTTTGGGTATACTTACATTTTACTTGTTTGGTCTTTGTAGCAAATTTTAATTTCATGAAGTTTGAAGTATATTCTCATTAAACTAGTAGTTTTTATTGCTAGTATACTTGTAAGTTAACTTATTGTTTACTATTTATGTGTTATTTTTGCACTTGAAGTATACTACTTTGTAAGAACATAAAAATAAGTATACTAATAGCACACTTCCTTTTTGTAAGGGAATATTTACTTGAATTTTGTCGCACAAAGCGAAAGGCTTCGAAGGCTTGGTAGAATGAGGCATGATTACTTTGTCAAATTTGTGACACTTGTGCCTTAGTCTCCGTTCATTGTAAAAGAAACTTTAGAAAGAGGCACAAAAAATCAAAGAGGTTGGATGGTGAGTAAATGCTTTGATTGCAGTCATTTTACAGTAAATTAAATATTTTTCATCTTTAAGAAGACAACTGAAGTTCAAATCAAAGTTGTTTGAACAATCCCAACATTCAAGATTATCAGTCAGGTGGTTCTGCAACATAAAGTTTTGGCAGTGAAAAGTTGACTGGAAGCAACATGTTGAGGAATCTGTGAATGATGTCGTTTGAAAATGTATGGAATTCATGCACCAGTAAAGTATCACGTTGCATTCAAAATGTGAAGGTGTTTCATGAAGATGAGGTCATGCACTGTATCACCTTTCACCAATACTGAGTGTGTATTTCACTTTTACGTGCTGTTCTCTCATATTGAACCTTGATTAACTGCCACAGACCTTCATATGGACAGTGACATACAATTTAATGTTAGATTGTCAACACATCCTTTGACAGCTGCGTGCACAACATGATGGGCTGAAACCCAACAAACTGCACGTATCCTAAAGGTTCACGTGGGAAGTGGGGGGACGGCGATTTTTTTATATACAGGAAGGTTTAAAATGCGGTCTGGACCACCGTCGCTTGTTTATGTTAATGCTTGCTGGAATGATGCTTACGTGTCATTTGTGTGATTCCGTTTTTCATTTATTGGTATGCACCTGGGTCACCTCTGCCTGGGATTAAACGTACAACGCTTGTGTTAGCAGCACGTTCAGCCATTCAGCGTTCTCCAGCCGAGCCTGTCCCGGCATGAAGCAGGACAAATGAGAACTCTATAGCCTTCAGTGATGTCAAGATGATGTCATTGACTGTGAGGAATGATACTGTATCCACATAGACATCACACAACTGGACCTACACACACACACAAATCTTTTTACAGTTTTACATTTTTACATAGGCTGGTCCCCATGTAAGTGGTTAAGACTAACAAACCTTGGGGGGACATTTGGACACCACAGTGTAGAAACCTATACACACAATCTTCCAAAAAGTAGGTCAAAATCAAGAATATGCATGAAAATATGCTTAAAAATACATAATAAAACAACCCAGTTGCCACAAAATTGCATTTTTTTAGAGGATTTTTTTACAGTAGGCCCACACTCTTCATTTTAAAATATAATCTAATCTCATTGCCGATGTGATGTTTTCAATTACACTGTATAAAATAATCCCGTAAAAAAACAGATAAAGTACTGGCAGAAAATTACCAGTACATTTTCCTTTATTTTACGGACATTTCCATTAATCCTAAAATGCAAATGAATGTAGTGCAAAATGTAAAATACAGGTAAAACAACTGTAAAAATGAACACGGAAAATTCCTTCATATTAATACAGTATATTGTGCCCTATTTTTACGGCTTTTTTTAGAGTGTAGGATAATGTTGCAAATTAGCATAATTAAATCAAGCAAACTGTAACTGAACTTCAGATGTACGTGTACTGCATCCTATGTTGTGTATGTTGATCCTTTTCCAAGTTTTTCCATTTTCTTTCAAAGCTGTCCTGTACATGACTGGCAAACCTCACAACCCTTACTGTATACAATTGATTGACAGGTGAGTTGGCAGCATTTCACTGTTGTCTGGAACACATCAGCATTAGAGTTTGTTGGACCACTTTTGAAGCTGCTTTCACAGACGAGTTTTGGAAACGTTCACAGCTGTGTTTAGCACCTGTCCACTTGTGACTGAATTGCCCATAAGGATGTTAATACAAGACGTAAACAGGGTCACACACTGCGCTTAAATTGGCCAAGATAAAATCTGTGAACTGACATTGTTTTATCAAGATTATTTTGCTGAGCTATTTAATCTTTAATCTGCCTTCAAACGTATATGGCAACAATTGACTCATTGTTGGATATTTTTATTTCCTAGAACAAACAACATTAAAGACAAAGTCTGAACAAAACAAACATGGGGTTTGTCTTTCTCAGATACACTGTCTCATACTTCATACACACCTCTAGAGTCAAGCTTTATGACACAGCAACAGTCTAGCTTTGACCTCATTCTCAAAGTCCCTTTAGTGTCTGTCTGATGAAAGAAAGTTTTGTGTCACACATAGGTCTCGCACGGGTCCTGAGGCCCAGCTCTACACAATACAGATGACATAATACCAGGTGCAGCACACCTGCAGTACAGTCACTCTTGTAGTTCATAGTTCACAGTCTGTTCCTGAACCACTCTTATTGTTCTGTCATCCCCTCAAACCTTCAAACAGGCATGAACATTGTTTACCTCTTGGTTGCTCCATCTCACCTTCTCAATCTATGTTTTCCTCTCTGGGAAATGTCTATAGTGTTTATTTTGTTTGAATGTTGTTTATGCTAGTAGACATAATAGAGACGTGATGTGTCATAGCAGTTTTGCTTATCATTTCAGTAACACAGCTGTTTTGTTTGTGTGTTTATTATATGTATCATGTGTTTAAACCAGTACAGACTCCTTCACAAGCACCCTTAAAAAAGACATTTAATCAGCTTACTATACACCATACTTCTTTTCAACTTTTCAACGCTTTCAGACAACAAATAAATTATTCTAAATTTACTTGGCTTGTAGTTGTGTTTACTCTCTTGAGTAGACAATTTTTGTCACTATAGTGTACTGAGAGTTTACTTCAAAGTGCACTTTCATAAAGAAAAATGTCCTACAAGTATTGAACAAGTAAACCATTAGTATAGCTACAGTATGAGTAAACTTGTAGTATCGTTGGAGTACAAAACCCGAGTGCACGAAAATACACCTGTATTTAAAGTATCCTGTTCACACTATTTTTGTACTTAAGTGTACCCAGCAGTGCTATTTTGAGACGAATAGAAGTAGTAAGACTATATTACAAACTTAATGCATGAAAATAGAGCCCTTTTAGTACACTTAAGGACGCGTCCTAAGTGTAATTAAATAAAGTGTATTGTAGTGCACATAGAAACATAGTTTTGAACTAGTGTTCTTAAAGTCGACTACTGTTACACTTAAGTACTTTTAAAAGCATTCTTTTGTAATCTACTTTTATAAACTTGGGCCAATTTAGACCTAAGTATTATTTATATAGACGGTAACAATAAAAACAAACGCTATGTAGCCCAAACTACCAGTAGACCTTTGCAAAGAATCAATAACTGTTGAGTAGTTTTAATTTAATTTAATACAATTCATTTACAATAAAACATGAATATAAATTAATAATAATATGAATTAAGTATAAAATAAATTACAACCAAACACAGATCAGAAGTTAACTTTGGGCCAGGCGTGTACATCCGATGTAACCATCTATGGTACACATACAAGCTTACTACATTGATATTACATTTACATTTAGTCCTTTAGCAGACGCTTTTATCCAAACCGACTTACAAATGAGGTAAAGAATAGAAGCAATTGGAACAACATAAGGACAAAAAAAAGTGCAGTAAAAACTGGTCTCATATACCCTACCACAGCATACAAAGCAAAGGATTATTATTATTTTTTTTTGATGGTCCTTCTTCCAGTGTGAAATGTCACTCAGGCATGCTGAAATGCGTGCAGAAACGGTTGCAATATTAGTATACTTCCTTCATAAAGTATAAAAATATTTACGTTTTACTTAAGTGTGCTTCATAAATTTAAATAAACTTGAAGATTACAGCACTTGTTTTTTGTAACTAAATGATGGACCCATAATGTATTGCAACAAGCATAAAAAGCTAAAAATCTGTTCCACCCAGCTAGCTTGTCAGAGTTTCACATTGTTAGCTTAGCAACATGAAACATTACATTGTGATAACAACCAGCTGACTGCTAATCTCATTTAAATGCATACATTTATGCATCTCATTTACATTTACGCTCAACTAGTCGAGCTATACATACACTCACATATTTAGCCAAAGGCGAAATAATTTCCCTTCCATTGTGAGATACTTTTCAATTTGTTGTCTTTTTTTAACAGGACAATCAGCCGTAAAGCCACCATTTAATAAAGCTTAATGCTACAGGTCTTAAAAACTCAAGATTAGATTAGCTTCAAGGACACAATAGAAAGCACAGGCCTATAATTAGGAACTCGAGCTGGACTGACTTCTCGCCTGACCCTCCACGGCTAAGCTAGGTGTGTATGACCACACCCTCTAAACTCTAAACTCCGCCCACTGCAACATTAACATTTGTGTCTATTCACATGAAAGGAACTGCATCAGTAACCTATTAAGCTGTGCTGTAATTACACAACTTCAATCAACTCAGCACAAGCTAATGGATGAGGACACGTGATGTTTCACGAACAGACTATGCACCCCTCCACCCCTCAAACACATGTGCTAACTCAATGTCTTTCTTCTTATATCTGCAGTTGTTCACATACTTGGCTATAGTACCTCTTATTGTCTGTAGCACATTCCCAGCAGACACAATAGGGACAAAATGACCCCATACAGTGCATGACAGAACCTATGGTGACCCTTGAGGCACATCCACACCGTGTGAGGCTAGGAAATGTGTGATGAATTGCTCACTATCTAACCTAAAGTGCTCCATCCAGAGTGCCAGCAGATGGCTCGATGCCCATCAACATTAAATATTTAAAAGTTTCCTGTTTAAATACTCTATGGTGTAATCCTCTTATTTATAACACTTACTTCATTACTGTCACTAGTTTTCTTACCATCGCGCTCTATCTCAAGTATTTACTTTACTAAGCCAAACCTATTAATATCGGCTTGTTAAAGGGATATGGTATATTGAAGATATTTTGAATAATGTTGGTAACCAAACAATATTGGTCCACATTGACTTCCATTGTATGGACACAAAACCACGGAGACATTTCTCAAAATATCTTCTTTTGTGTTTCGCAGAGGTCATATACATGTTTTGAGTAACATGGGGGTAAACAAATGATGACAGATATGGTCATCTATATGGTCATCATTTATTTTTTGGTGAACTGTCGCTTTAAGTCTGACAGCAGCGAAACGTTTTCTATTTAGTTTAATAATCGTGACTTACCTTAATACCTGGCCACTTTCTTTTCTCTCTTCTTTTCTCTTTTTCAAAATATTTGTATTATGTAACATGTTTTTATTGTGTTTTTTCGTTAGTTAGCTGTATTTATTTATTTGTTTATTTTTGAGTTATTATTACTAAATCAAAACAACCCAACTGCAGTTTGATTTATATTAATTGGAATGCACAATAAAAACATGATTTTTAACAAATTTAAAAACAGTTATCTTTTTTTCCAAATGAACTCTTTGGTGTAAATATATGTGTTAAATACACACTTTGATACACCCTTAATACATACAAATCCATCAACACAGAACAATAAAACCTGACTCTGTAAGCAACATGTTCTTTCTCTTGTCAAACATCAACTGACTTTTGTCTGGCTAAAAATCAGCCCTCCTTCCCCAAACTAGCGCATTCAGTGTTCAGCACATCATGTTTTGTGTTGTTTATCATGCGTATCCTCCCCACTTAAAAGGCTTCTCCGTTCATTTTGACATTATGTGATATATGTCGTCTCTCCAGCATGTCTCAACCACAGAAGTTTGAGAGGAACCAGTGGAATGTCTCAATGCAAACATCTCAGATGGTTCTTAGCCTTCAAGGCATAAAGACTCTTTAAAAGGTGATAAATTTGATCCCATCTTTGATTTTGTAAAGTACAGCGCACACGTTTTTTTATTTCTTTACTTTTCTGTTTGGAATGTGGCAAAGGTGGACCACCAAAGATGCCACAGACACAAATGTCCTGTGAGGTGAACAAGAGTCTGGTCTTTGAACTAGTGGCTGTTGAAATGACTAAAACCAGCATGTGCTGGTTTCTGCTTTTAGTTTATCTCTTCGAAGTCTGGGCTTTTGTCAGCAGACAAATAGCTAAAGCTGATTTTGAGTTGAGACCAGCTCAGACTGGTTTTATATATTGACTGGTATGTCCTGCTTTTATTGATGTATATTTGCACAGAAAGTGAGAATATAAATTGAAATGGAAAATTGTTAGAGCGACTCTGCTTTGTCATTGTTTATGTAAGCTACGATCAAACACGAACAAGCTCAGTCGTGAAGCTGACAAGCTGTCACAAGTAAAGCCTGTGTTTTTTCTGTGTTCAGGTTGCGGGGAACATGAATGGCTCATTAGCTTTCTCCACCTGACCTACGCTGATCCAGCCTCATCCATTCATGAAAACACACCACACCTGGAGGTCATACAGGAGATCCAAGCCCAGAAATCATCCTTCACTTCAAAACAATCCTTCTGTTCCAATCCATTTTACACAAACACACGTTGCCATTTTATCATGATGTCACTTCCTCTCCCTGGTAGCCCTTCAAGAAATGGAAAACTCATCCCTATGCCAGACGTTTTTTTTCTACTGTTGAGATCAAAGTGGGAGGTTGTGGACGTGTAGGTCTGTTTGCACAGGGAGTCGTAAATTTCTCTTGAAATCAACACAATAAAAGCATGTTTCCTTGTCATCACATGCCACGTATTGACTCGCTTTTGTTCTCGCTCTGTGTGTGTTTTGGAATAAACTGTTTGTTTTAGGTCTTAAGTGATTTGGAACCAAAGCAAGTCCTTTCAGATTCACATTAAGGTCTTTGTTTTCCCCCTGACTCAAACTCTGCCATGTGTGCTCAAGTTGTGAGTTCGCTTCGTTTAATTGTTTCGTGATGAAAACGTTTTCCCCAAAGTGACAATGGGATGTTCAGAACATATGGTGGACGATAACTTTGATAAAAATGTAGTGGTGAATTGCGTTTTTTGTTAATTGCTTTAAATGCATAATATGCAAGTTTAGTAATAGTTTCTCTTACAAAACAAGACGTCACTGTTTAGAAAAGCACTTTCGAAGCACGGCTTATACCGGACAAAGATGTTGTTGCGTTTTCGCTTGTTTTTATCGAAGGAAGTATTTTCGAAACACAGTTTGTCCGTTTAGGGCTACTGTAGAAACAACATGGAGAATTCCATGCAAGGGGACCCGCGGTGTATAGAAATAGCTCATTCTAAGGTAATAAAACCATAACCGTTCATTATGTACGGTGTTTTTTTACACCTCTGCTCACATAGTTATGTATATTATTTAGCATTTCTGACAATCCTCCAAAAAACTACACACAGTACATTTAACAAAATGTATTGAAGATCTTTTTTGTAAAGGCTTTTGACCAAAAATAACTCACTACTTTTTCTCTGTTGGTCAGCGGCCCACATCTCTGCAGTAACATAGTCCGATTCAATGTGTACAATGTAAATAAATCAAGCTGATGGAGAGCAAGGGAGGCTGGGAACATCTGTTATGCCTTCATTTGTAGTTCATAAACCTTCTCGCCCAAGGCATAAGCAGAGAACGACAACATGTGTTGAATTTTTTAACAGCCTAAGAACAAAGAGCTTACTCACCTGTTCTTTTGACTTCTCGAGCCCAAAACAAAACAACATGAGTGGGTGCCAGCATGACAAAAACGGAAACATTCTGTTCTTACCTTATGGAAAATGTTTTGCTCAGCACTCTGAAGATATAAGCGTGACAGCATCTCATGGAGAAGCCTGGACTGATACTGGAGCATTAGAAGGATCTCTTTCAACAAGATTTGGCCAGGAGTGACCTGGGCCCTGTTGGTATAGATGTAAGTGCATGTTGAACAAGCTACCAGCGTCACAGGAGCGGCCTAAAGTGTCTGAGGTATTGTACACTGTAAACCCAAATGTTCAAAATAATCAAACAGATTAAGTAATGTGAACTTATTATTTTATAAAAAAGTTCTACTTACTTAAATATTTTAAGTTCCTGAAACACTTTTTTACTTTTGAGTAAAGTATAATGATTATTTTTGCTTAACTTGAAGTTTTGACTAAAACTCAAAAAATTGATTTGCTCCTTGTTCAATTTACTTAATTTAAACACGTTAATTCAACACAATTGGTCAAGAAGGATTTCCAATTCCCAGCATGCTTTGCGTCAGACTGCATTAGGAGAGTAAATTAAAAAATATATGATTATTTTATGTTTTTAGTAAAGTTAGAGACTTGTTAGTGTTTAATGTTCACTTCTCTTAGATATTTAGAAGAGTTTGACATATTTTTCAGTTTTGTGGTTACCATTGTTTAGAAGAGTGGTGCATGTGCTTAGGCTCTGCGAAGCTACAGTTGACCTGTAACATGTGTTATGTCACCAGTGAGCAGTGACTGTGCTAATGCCAATTCTGAGATCAGTCTCTTCTTGCTCATTTTTGCATAAGTCAAGGTATTTGATTTATGCATATAAAGACTAATATGTTAAATAAATAAACTTAAAGAATTCAGTTTAGTTAACTTAAAATGCAATTTAGATGTACTTATTTGTTTAAGTTCTGTTCATAAAAAGGATAAATTAAAGAACACAAAGAAAGATGTTTGGAAGAATGTTAGCAACTGAGATTTCTGGGACATCATTCACTACCATATAGTAGGGAAAAGGGTAGTTAAAGGTGCCCCAGAACTGTTTGCTTCCCTAAATTCCTCAAAATATCTTCTTTTGTGTTTAAAAGAACAAAAAAAGGATACAATATTTTTTCCGACTTACAGTATATCTCCATCTACAGTAGAACGTTAAACACGCTATCAATCTAACCCAAAAAGACCTAAAAAAGCTATCCTATACTGACATCCTAATGTATGTATGCAAGAAACTCCAGCAATCATCCAATCACACAAACTGCAGGGGTGCAGGGGGGGAAGCCAAGTGGACGGCACCCCTCCCACAACCACCGTCGCTGCACGTTTCCCACACAGCACTGCTGTGACCTTTCACCTTTGAGCCCCAAAGAGGTTAGGCTAAACAGGACCACCCTGCCTAGCTTAAGGGGGTGCCCCTGGGGGACTTCACCCCTCCTCCAGTCTCAGAGAGAGACCTCAGTTCAGTTTAGTGCTCAGGGCTGAATAGACCTATTTCAGGAGGTAGATGGTGTTGGGGGCGGTGGATGTGAGGAGGCAGGGGTTGGGATTGACACGATGTCTGCTTGCTTTCACCGAGTACTTGATCTCACCGGGTTCATCGGGTGCTGTTGGAGGAGCAGTCAGACTCTAAATGCTGACATCTGTCCCTACTTCCCTTACACAGGGGCCCGCTTACACGGCTGTGGGCAGATCAGGTTCAACAACCAGCAGATGAAATTCATCCAGTGGACAGTAAACAGTGGAAACAGAAGGCATAAAGAACCATTTAATTACAGTTCGAACCTGAAACAAAGAGAAAGTCTAATAGATTTAATAGTTGTAATGGGAATAATTGGATTTTTAATTGGACGCGTCTTGATCCCTGCAATCAAAAGTCAGAAAATGTGAATGTCATTTTGTTTCACATTAATTTATAATGAGAACCCTGGCTTGTCCTACATGAGTTTTATTGCAATTCAAATAGTACACTGGCATTTTGGCAGAAACCGTGCTAGTAGATTTTTCTGCCAAAAGAAATCAAAAAGGAATTAATAATAATAATTAACTCAAAGATTTATGTTGCTCTTGCTGGCTTTTATATTTTCGTCATGTATTTGCCATGTGGCGTGTAGTGCCGCATGTTGTGCTGTGAGAAATGAAATGGATTGAGATGTAAATCTCCGGCCTCTTCCTCTAAATCTCTCTTTATCACCTGTCATATAATGCTCTCGGGGGTTTCTCACAACTGCCCTAATAAAGCTGCATGATTTCACCTTGTGCTGTCTGCAAGTTAACCTCCATTACCTGAGACTTCCACTTCAGCTGAAACTGTGTAGTTACAGGTGCACAAATTGGTTCCCATGGAGTCTACTGTTTGTAAAAGCAAACTGACACACTCTTTAAATCCTAAACAGAACAGTTAGGTCATTCATTAAAACTAAAATAAGCTGATGTTCATTTAACTGGACAAGTATGTTTAGAAATGTTTTTACACAATATTCACTCAGTACAAAATCTGTTTATGTGGCATTGATGTATTGTACTTTGTTTTTTTGGTCGAGGTGGTAATGATGTCTCAACTCTGGGACATCATTTTGTAATTTCAAAAAGTGTATAATAGTCTTTGTTTATATTTTCATAACAAACATACTTCAACTTCATTTTTTTAGTATTTAAGCAAAGTTTATATAAGTAGGCTACACTTTATGTAGTAAGTACTGGTATTCTTGTTGGTTCCCTGTTTATATTGCTTGGGACTAAACTGACCCCCTTTTTGGTTTATAAAATGAACTTTCACAAAAGTATACTTTATGTGTAACAGTAGTGAAGTTTACAACTACATTTTTCTGAGAAGTACATAAAAAGTAGTCTTATTTTTGTCAGTTTTAAATGTTTGTCTTTTATTCAGACGTATAATGATACACTTGAATAGTCTTCTTGTTTGTAAATGTAATCAGTAAAAAAAAAGTAAGCCAAGTAAGCTTAAAAAAGTAAGCCAATTAAAATCAATTCTAATCGGGTAAAATGCATTTAAGTTATGTTGTAAAAATAAATGATGATGGCGCAGTAACGATGTGAGTTTTAATGTGACCATAAAATAAAGTTTTGTTTAAAAATGGTTTATTTAAAAAACCTATGACACAAATTCCCATGCATAAATAGACCTGGCAACCCTGGTGCCATGGCATATGGTTGTCTGTGCTTTTTCAGTGCTATTTAGCTCATTTTAAACTGTTGATGCAAGTTGTTTTTTATTTTGTGGGTTAAAACTGTGTATATTTTGTACATCAGCTCTCATACTTGAGGTAAGGTGATATTATTTATAAAAAAAGAACGTGTTCATGATTACAACCACACAGTGATTTTCAAGGAGAAATTGTGTGTAACAGTAACACTATAAAATATGTATTTTAGGTATGGGACTTACATATTTGGAGATTTTTCTATTTGGGCTGGGGTCATTGGGCTAGTTTTAAACAACATATGGCTGGTTTTGTTACAGATCTGACAACCCTGCATGGGACTGTCTATTTACCATATTCATCTTTTATGATATTTATGCAGTCCTCCAAGGTGCTTCTCAATTTACCATAGGATTACTATAGTACATGTCCCAAATATAGTACGTTGTACAAAAAAACCATGCAAACAGTCATGTTTAGATATAAGTTTACACATGAACAATGGATGTCGTTCCATGTTTGTGGTCACAGCAGATGCCTGGGAAAGTTGACGGCAGGATGCAGGAATGTGCCGGCAGGTAGCGGAGGGGCCCAGGAAACACTGGGATGTGGAAATATCCGTGCTGTCGAACAATGGAAGCCGTGTGTGGGTGAGGTAAAGAAATCCCCTGGGAGACAGGAGAGGAGTTCAGGTTACACAGAGCCACTTACCTGCTCGATTCAACACACACTTCAAAGAGAAAGACACAGACAGAGGATCAATGTACCATTCACCCAAACACAAAAATGAATGTGTGTGTATGTGTTTTGTGTTTGTGAGTGTGTGTGCTTACAGCGGAAAGCAGTTGATTAATTGACATGTGAGAGGTGGATGGTTTCTAGACTATTCTAGACATAGCTGTCTGTCTTATCTGAGATAATATTTACTAGCTCAAGGCTGAAAGGGACTTGTTTTCCTTTGCTGAAAGTGGATTTTTACATTTTTCTGGGATCAGGGGTGTTGTGGGGGGTTGCCATGACATTGCTATGTGGTTGCTAAGGTGCTCTGGATTGTTGCTAGGTGGTTGCTTACTGGGCCAAGTCAAAACCACCTGTCTTTCTGGTGCCTGGGCAACTCCTTAAAAGTTTGTGGGGAGTTTATCGCCCAGAATTTGATAACTTTAGCACACTAGACACTTTCATGTCTATTATTTGGTTCGCATCCCAGGTTTATCTGTGACAAGAACTACTCTGCTTTGTAAAAAAAGGCCAATACCTACACGAAAAAGTGTAAAATGTGTCATGCATGTGAGTGTGGAAGGGCAACTTCTGCTGAATCGCAGCGGTTTGGATGGATGAGGAGGGTACAGGAGGTCAGCAGGTCTGTAATGTCGTGTATGTGTGGCAGCAGATGTCTCGCTGAAATCTGAGAATCTCAGTAATCGACCAAAACAACACTGACCCCAGATCAGAAAAGCTGCTCCTCTAGATGTTGTTGAGAGAATATGTTGTTGAATGAATCAAGTATTATTCTTTTTCCCAAAACAAAATGAACTGAGAACATTAAAAGTGTTAGAATCTATTGACAGTAATGCAATATAATATACAGCTATGTCTTCAGAGGTGTATAAAGACCTTACATAATGAAGCGTTATGTATTTATTACTTTAGAATGAGCTAATTCTATCTACATACACCGCGGGTCCCCTTTCATGAAATTCGCCCTGTTGTTTCTACAGTAGCCCTAAAAGGACAAACTGCTCTACGGAGCGCATTTCGTAAATACATTATCTCCTTCGGCAAAGAAGTGAAAACGTGACGACATCTATCTATCTCACCGACAGATGCCGCTAAATTTCACACACAGGTCCTATAACATGATTAAAAATACAAACAAATAAAAACAAAATTAAGGTTCAAGCATATTTTAAGTATACTGTAGTAAGTAGGCTATACTAATATCAGTATTACTTGTATCAGTGTAACTACTGTATCAGTAAACTTAAATTCACAACAACTAGTTCGCAACTACGTTTTGTACTGCAACTACATTACAAGTGATCTTACACTGAATGTTTACTAGTTCAATAATTGTAGCACATGTTTTAGTTTATGAAAGTATACTTTGAAGTACAGTAAACTTCTAGTATAGTAATTTTTATATTACTAAGTAGATTTGTAACATGTTTAAGTGAATCATACTGCACTTTAAGTATACTAATCTTAGGTATTCATTTTTATATTTGAAATATGCCTTTAACAGAACTTTAATTTGATGTAGATTTTTTAACCTTTTTTAGTTTTGGATCTGCATGCATCGTTTATTCAAACATCATTGTAGTATTGGCAAACAAATGTAAAAAGTCTTTGTTACACATAACAATTCATTATCATATCTAAAAAGCAAATAGAAATCAGATTGTGTTGTACAGTACAAAGTGATGAAAAACTAAAGTTGACTTTGCTTTACGACATTGCTGAAATCTCTAAGCCTAAAATAAAATAGAAGTGATCTCTACCTTAGCAACACCACTAATGACAGTAACAACTGTCCACTTTGAAGAGAGGAACGATCTCGACCTCCCACAGACCGAACAAGTGTTGAAGTGTGATGTTTATGTTCACACCAGCTCTGCGGCACATTACACCTCTTCTACCACCATCAAACCTTCACGCGACTGGGTCAAACACTTCCATTATTCCTTATGTCCCTGAGGTGTGCGTGTGGTGGTCAGAGGCCAAACCTCGGCTCATTCACTTCTGCGTGTGTATATTTGTTTTGGAGTACAGTAAGAGATACACAAACACAAACTGTAAGTCACGTGTTGGTTTGCACTGGAACATTGTTCCTTGAAGTCGTAATGAAAGAACTCTGAACAAGACAATAAAAATGTGAATGGAGAAACTGTGTGCATTACGTAAGACCTCCCGTTCCCTCTTATCGCTGAAACCCAAACAGTTCAATCGAAACCGTGCTGTGAAAATCCTCCTCCGATCATGGTGATGAAGTCCAAGGCCTCCACTTTCACACCAGCCATAAAGAATGATGTCATTGTACTTTGAAAACTTGACACCATCAGCTGATGGAGAACACAAAATCTGTTTACAGCCAGGGCTTCGGAATTGAGTCGAATGATGTTGAGATTTATCGTGACACCTGATTTTATGGCATGTATCGTTTTCAGATTCATGAAGTTACCATCCAGATCTCAA
This sequence comes from Triplophysa rosa, assembly GCF_024868665.1. Classification (NCBI taxonomy): domain Eukaryota; kingdom Metazoa; phylum Chordata; class Actinopteri; order Cypriniformes; family Nemacheilidae; genus Triplophysa; species Triplophysa rosa. The sequence goes on along the minus strand of NC_079903.1, from coordinate 8,337,379 downwards.
GCTTCACAGTGTCAGAAAAAGGGGGCTTTCCATCCACAGGGCCGAGGTCTCTGAATGATGTCAGTCCTCAGCTGGCAGCTGATGAGGCCCTTGAGTCATTGGGTTGTAAAGAAACATCTGCTCTGTTCTGTACAGTTCTGCCTGGTCTGAAACGGTCTCGGCTATTAGGAGCGGAAAAGTTGAGACAATAGTAAGACATCAGGTCAATGATGAGAGAATAATGTTAGTTCTCTTAAGTTCACCCAAACATGAACATTTTCTCACAATATACATCCTTTCTTAAGACAAACACATATAATACATATTCGATTAAAGGGATACTTCACCCAAAATGAAAATTCTGTCATCATTTACTCACCTTCGAGTTGTTCCAAATTTGTATACATTTCTTTGTTCTGATGAACACAGAGAAAGATATTTGGAAGAATGCTTCTAACCAAACAGATTTTGCCCCCCATTGACTCCTATAGTAGGAATAATTACTGTATCTTTTTTTTGTTCTGTTGAACAGAAAAGAAGACAGAATGTAGGACAGCAAACAGTTCTGGGGCACTTTTGACTACCTTATTTTTTTCCTACTGTGGTAGTCAATGGGGGGCAAAATCTGTCTGGTTATAAGCATTGTTTTGAAATGTAGCAGCATCTAGTGGTGAGGTTGTGAATTGCAACCAACGGCTCACTCCACCCTCCCTTTCGAAGCACTACGGTGGCTGACACAGGACTAAGATGTTGACACGTTTTTGCTTCTTTGCCGAAGGAGATAACGTGTTTACGAAGCGCGCTCTGTAGAGCAGTTTGTCCATTTAGGGCCACTGTAGAAACAACATGGTGAATTCCATGCAAAGGGACCCGCGGTGTATGTAGATAGAAATAGCTTGTTCTGAAGTAATAAATACATAACGCTTCATTATGTAACACCTCTGAAGACATAGTTATGTATATTATATTGCATTTCTCTTAACAGATCCTCCAAAAAATTACACATTGCAGCCAATTGATGTAGCCTTTACGATCTACTTTGGCACCAGTTTCACAAGCACAGCTATTATTTATTACACATTTTAGAGCTGGATTATCACATGATTAGGATGAGGTTATGTGTTTCTATGAGTCTGGGAGACATTTAAAGAAAAAGGAGTGTTGGCTAAGGGAGAAGGTCATTTGCATGGACGTCTGGGTGTCTAAATTTGGAATGTAGCGTGGGGTGATTTGTGATATTTGTGACTGTCTGTGAGCTTTCTATCTTTGGAGCCTTGTTTGTTTGTTGAAATGTCTATATTTGTGTGTGCCCCTAAATTTCTCTCACCTATTAGGGTTAGGCCTAGGTGTTTTATTCTAAACTGCTAATGTCTAGTATGATCACTTGAATGCAGTTTCCACCCAAAATGTAATTATTTACAACAAACTGAAGCTAACTGAAGCTAAAATTAATTTCACAAACTCAGCCAAGTTTGAACATACGTTTAAGCACTCCATTTCACATTCTGCCTGACAACACCCTCTAAAGGGATAGTTCACCCCAAAATGACAATTCTTACATCCTTTATTCACCTTCTTGTCATTCCAAACCTGTATGAATTTCTTTCTTCTGCAGAACACAAAAGAAGATATTTTGTAGAATGTTGGAAACCAAACAACATTGACCCCCTTTGACAAGCCCACTGAGACATTTCTTAAAATATCTCAGAGACTCATAAGAGTCATATACAGGTATTGAACAATATGTGCAAATATAATGACAGAATTATTATTCATGAGTCTCACAAGTTTTTCTGTGGTTAGGTACGTTATTTATGAGCGCAGACGCAGCTATGTGCAAAGAAAAACAAGAGGTTTAAATATAGGCTGTTCTATGTACATACAGTGGGTGAAAACGTATCATTGCATATTTCGCAACAAAAAAACCTTCAAGTGTGAATAAAGGTGTAAAATGTTCTGCTTGCGCAATGTTTTACACACATAAACTTGAGTGTATCATATAACACAACTCTAAATTCTGCAGGTAGGGGCTCATGATGTGTTATGCAACATTCATTTTGTTTGACACAAGGTTTACCTTTGGAGTAAAAGCTATTCAGGCTGTGGCAAGCACAGAGTTGTGAAATAATTTGCTAGACAGATTCAATCCATCAGTCACATTCATGTTAATTGACTTAACCTATATTTTGGAGATTTTGTGATGAAATTATCTTTAAATAACGGTGTACCAAGATCAAAACGGTAAAATGCTGTTAAATACCACAGTAGACAAAATGTTGACTCACTCCTCTGTTTGTTTTTATTAGGTTTTTTCATGTTTTTATGTCTTGTTTTATTATTTCTTTGTATATATTATATAAGTTAAATAAATGTTTTATTAAATAATTTAGTTAATACTTTTAGTGCCTCAAATGTAAACGTATTTCAATTTATTGCTGAGGCAACACTTCTAATTTTAAGTCTAAGTCTAATTTAAATTTAAATTTTAAAGGCGCAGTTTGTAAAATCCTTCTAAACAGATATGTTCAAAACAACAACAACGGCGTAGCTTGATGACGCTGTGAAGGAGCGTGGAATAATGGGAAATATCATCTTCAATGGTTTATATCATCTTCAATGGTTTTTATAATTCTGATAAGAATTTAAAAGACAATCATTTTTTAGTAAATTTATTTATTTTCCTAGCTAAGTTTTTTATACATAAGTGCAAATTTTTGTCCATTAAACCTTTATTTTTTGTTTTTTGTAGAGATTTGAAATGTTATTTGGAAACTACTTCCTCTTCTAGTAATGCCAAAGCTGTAAAATCCTATACGTTATGTTTAAAGTATAATATTTATGCTTTTTTATAATGCTATTTGATTCTGTGTTAAAAGATTATTTTTTCCTCTTTCTTGATTCTAATTTATTTTAATTGATATATTTCCCCTGGCTTTATTGTTATCATTATTAATTTATTTTATTTTACTATTGTTTTACTTTTTCGTTTGTTCTTTGTTTTTCTTTTTTTTACTTATACTGTTTTTATTATCTGTTATGGTTGTTATTGTTTATTCTGTTTTGAGCTTTAATGAATAATAAATATATATATATATATTATATTATATATATCGTCTTCAACTCCACCACTAATAATCAATCAGACGTGAATTGTGGATGATGTAAAGTAATAACGTTTTATAAATGTCGCGTTTGATGACATTATTTTATTTCATTATAATGAATTAGACGCATTAGACGTAATTCATAAAATTTATTTATTACTATTTAGTCAGATGATCTAAAAACGATTACTGCTAGTTCAGTAAATATGTACATGACACTCGTGCTACATAAAAAAAAGACATTCAAACAATAAGACTAACCTTTGATCGATATAATAATCATGCGTTTTCTGTCAGTAAAGGCATCGAAACAGTTGCTCACCTGTCTAGTAAAACACATGCAAGATCAGCGTCTCTGTCTAGTAAAAATGTCTTTGTTGACAGAACCAGCTGCAAACAGTAAAGAGTAATTGTGCTCCATAGCGACTGCGCAAAACAAGATAATTGCTTGATAGACGTTACAAACGAATACTTTCACGTTTGTCCACAAGACTGTGTTACGTAGGTCCACAAACAGAATTTTAGAGAGAGAGAGAGAGAGAGAGAGAGAGAGAGAGAGAGAGAGAGAGAGAGAGAGAGAGAGTTGGTGCAAAAGTTACATGTCTATAATCAATAGAAAAACAATCAGACACAGACAGCTGGTATCTCAGCAGCACCAGGACAAGGAGAAAACAGGCCACCCTAAATCTTTTTAACAACAGCTGCTGTCAGAACACTGCCATTTAATGCCCCATGTACTTGAACTTCAAAAAGTTCACATCTTATGGCAGGCTGCGTGTCAGATCGTCCGAGACCTGAGATTTTATACTTTGAGGAGGGTGATGAGATGGACACTTTGTAACTGTTTCGTTTGACGTCAAACGGAGTATCGGTGAACCAGCTTGCATGCATCTACACACCAGCAGAGAGGACGACAGAGGGGCCAGTTGTTCATATTTGAGCTCTGTTTTACATTTCGGAGGTCAAGGTCACCAGACGTGGTCGTAAGAAGAACTTCCTCACTAATGAGTGCAATTATCATGCTGAATGAGGGGAGAAATGTCCCCATTCTGTTCACGTCTTCATCTTCTTCTCCGCAGCACACGTTCAGTACCGCCTGCTGGAATTCATTACCAACTTTAATGACAAAGAGTATATTTCTCATTATCGAAGGTGTCTTTGATGTACAAGTTATATTTTGAAACAGAACTAAAAGACTTGTACCGTAACACTGGTGTTTAATTTAAAGGGATAGTTCACCCCCCAAAAAAAATCTGTCATCATTTCATTCACGTTGTTAAAAACCTGTATGATTCTTTCTTCTGCGAACACAAAAGAAGATATTTTGAGAAATGTCTCTGTGGTTTGGTTTTGTGTCCATACAATGGACAAGTCAAGTGGGCCAATGTTGTTTGGTTACCAATATTCTTCGAAATATCTTCTTTTGTGTTCTGCAGAAGAACGTCATACGGTGACGTGAATAAATCATGGAGGAATTTTCATTTTTGAGTGAACTGTCCCTTTGAGTCAGATTGTCATACATATCCATAATAAATAAATGTATCTTATTAAACTTATTAGAGATTTATTTGTTTTACTTTTAACATTTTATAAAGTTAACATCCGCATCCCTGTTTACTTTCAGTACTGTATATACAAAAAAAAATGCTTGAACATCTGGTCCTTAGATGTTGTTAAGTCTAAGGAGTGTAATGACATTGACATTCAATGATATAGGGGGTACATTTTTTTTAAGTTTTCTTTTTGGTGGACTTGTACACAGTCTTTTATACAGTCCAGGGAAGATACTTCACTGTAAAACTTCCCCCCTCTACCTCTATGTAGTGCTTATCCTCCTCTGACCCCACACATGACCCCCCCAGATCTCAATTCCCTTAAAAAACAAAAAAGGAAAAAAGAGAGCGAAAGACAAACATCGTTATGTTTGTGATAACGATGAGAGAGAAATCAGCTCAGTGGCATCATTCCACATAAGTTCCACATATAATGTTTAGTGATTTTTGTTCACTATAATCTTTCACAAGGCAAGTTTTGCAAACAGGCTGTTATTCAAAAATGGGCCAGTTCAAAGTATATTAGGCCCAACAGCAAACCCACATCCTATGAGTAAGCCCTGTTACTCATTTCACATGCAAAGACATGGCGGTAAGTAAGTAATAGTCTGTTTAAAGTTAAACCACTAAGAAACAGAGAGGTGTGGTAAATAATAAATAATAAATTAATAAATCAGGGAAATTATGATATTGCTGAAGAAACTTCGCTAACAATATAACGTTGTCTCAGAGAAAACTAAATTAAATAAATAAATGTAGGACATGACCTCTTTTAATACTTTTTGTGTAATGTAACCGAACATTCATTAGGAACGGCGCACAAAGCAGTTTAAGAGTCTTTGATGTGAATACACACACCCACTCCTGGCATGGAAAAGCTTTTTCTCTGTGCTAATGTCTCTGTCAACAGTCAGACAAGAGAGTGGTTTAAAGCAAATGAATTACATGGATTCACATCGACCAGTTGCATAATGGACAAACAAAATAGAACAAGGGATTGTGTTCATATGTTCTGTACTGGCAATGACTAGCAGCATTCAGAGGCCGAAACTGAACGTGGGAGGGTCGAGGAGTGCGGGGGATTGAGAGAGAGAGAGAATGAAAGTGTGTATGTGTGTATGGAGACTAGATACAGCAGCATAATAATACAAACATTTGTTCATCTGCTTTGCTCTCACTTACCAGAAACACAGTCTGTACAGTCAGTACAGTAGAAGTCAAAAGACATCCCATCATTCTTTATTTTATACCTTAAATAATAATTTATAGTAATAATACAATTAGATAGTTAGCCAAAATGCTGAATTAAACTATTCAAATATTTATTTTATATGTATTTGCTACGATTTACATTTGTTTTTATAGAGAATAGCCAGCCTTTGTCTATAGTCACAGCTTTGCACTTTGGCATTTTCTCAACCAATGATGTAAATTTTAATATGTTCTAACACAACCGCTATGACTTCATAAGACGTGGGTTATGATATAATATAAGTCATTTAAACAACTGTTATGGAACTTGTATGGTGCTTTCTGATACTCCAGTGCTCAACAATTCCAGTTCTTAATCACATTTCATGGAAAACAGTTGCCAGGATATTTTAATACATTTCCATGGAGAAAATGAATTTATTAAACCAAAAATTAAGCCAACATTAAGAAAAATAAGTTACGTTGTTACCTCTGTGTGTTCCCTGGGAATAAAACCTATGATCCAACACAGTCTCACAGGATTTTTTGACATTTTAATGCATTTTAATGTCAATTTCATGTATTTCAATATGAAGTAAAAGAAAGAATTAGTAAAAAAGTTTTTCCTTTGTCTTTTTGAAAAGTCTCAGGTACGCTTGACAATGTTATTAAAACGATCTGTGTTCACAGAAAATTGGCACTTTGTGAAGAAACACTGCATACGCATTTTTATGTTTAACCCAAAAGTGCTTTTTGAATACCCTTTTTCGGCCTATTTGAGTGTTTAGAATTTGGCAAATATAAATAATGTATGTCCGCTAGTCGCAAATGTTTTGCCGGAGAAACGTTAACAAACATGTTGAGTCACACAAACACACGGTCATCTCTGCCATATTGTTTTGGTTATACTCATGCATGTCTATAGACTGAACACACAATATTCATGCATGACATCACTGCTTTCACAGATTTCACATTTTTGTGGTTTACACAGTAACAATAATGGTATCGTTTTCAAAAGTCGCCCCAAACGGCATTGGCATGATAAAAAAAATCCAACAGCACTCTCATACTGACTGTTGTTAAAGGTCAGTGTGGTCTACTTTGATGATATGAGCACTGGGCGTGTGACTGTGTGAGTCATTTTGCCTCAAGAACTGTTAATCTGATACATTTGCCTTCTTTTACATTGTTCATTGCTCAAGCGTGTCACTAAAACAGCTATAGGCTACTGTACACAGACACAGGCTACGTAGAGTTCTCCTGGGTCAACAACAAAAAAAGAAGAACGTACAGAAAAAACATTCTTCACAAATGATGTAGAGTTTATTCAAGATGCATTGTGTTACTGTTTTAAGATTGATATTGAATCTCAAAATCAATATCAATAAATATCAATAAATAATCATGTCAAACAAACAGACAAAGCCCATGAAAAAAATCAGTTTTTAGTTGAAAACATTGTCGTGTAAACATATTCTTAGTCATGCTAGTGGTGCCATTCTTCAAAAATAAAGATCAAGAAACAAACTTGCTTCATGCACATACTCTTTATCCAACTACAGTAACCTACATACAATTCAAACATATTATACAGTACATAGGTGGAGTTATTCGCTCAAAATAATCAACAGCTTACAAATACAAACTGTCAAAGTGAGACCTATTTACTATATTTAGGAAAATATAAAACTAACCATGAGCACTTTTCTAAACGTCTCCAGACCACTCCTGTTGCCTAACAGGGTCTTTATACCTAAAGCAGACATGAAGTCTGGAAACTGTCTCTGTCTATAGACCTTAAACCATTCTACCGGTGTGGTCACATCCTGCCTGGGAGCAAGAGGGGAGCTCTGGATGTGGGAGGTGAGGCAGGCAGGTCAAAGGTCGGTACCCCTCTCTCTTAAGTTCTAAAAGACAAGGACACAAGTTATAGAGCTAGGTCACTTACTGCCGTCAGGGCTGCTGAACTTCAAGCAGACAGGGCTAATGGCTTCCGTAGTTCTAAATGGTCAAAAGTGGAAATAATTAGCTTGTTTATTTACGAAGGTAACGTGTGCTGTGCAAGCAATGACATTTCATGGCATCATCGCGGAGGCCGATCGAGAAGATCTGAGCCTTTATAAATACACCCACACGCTAGAAACGTAATTTGATTTGAGGGCCATTGGTTGCGTTCCTCATCAATCATGGCCATAGTTCACTTACCATTTGACCTATATGAGCAAACAAGACCTCTGTTAGTTCACTACATACCTGAGCTTCTGGCTACGGTCAGTGAGTCTTTACAGAGTGACACATCTGATAACACCAAAAAGAAGGGATGGGACTAGAAAGAGGCTTTGTTATTGGGATTTAATTAGTCAAGTATTATGTTGAGGAAAAAGGAATCAAATTGACTCCATTTTGAATTAGGGTGTGTTCACACTCTGTTCACTCAGTTTGGTCCAGACCACCGAAATTAACATTAGTCTTTCTCACATTGAAAAACATTGCTGTCATGGTTCTGCCTCACCTAGTCTTGGATGTCCTGGTCCTGTGGCAGAGCCATGACAAAGTCTTTGGTTATGTGTGGAGAGAAACATATTATTGTCCTTTTGACAATGATATGCGTTCTCTCCAGTGTCTCGTCATTAGCCCTGCCCCTCTCGTTTCATGTATTGCTTCCCGTCCGTGTTTGATTACCCTCACCTGCCCTGTGTCGTTATCCTTCGTTTGTGTTCCCTTTAAGTAGTCCTCATGTTTCTTTGTCTTGTTGCTCATGTATTGTATCCCTGTACCATGTCTCTTGGATGTACTATGTTACGTTGCGTATGTACTGTTTACCTCGTCGAGTGTTCCTGTTCCTAGCTGTGCCCGTGTTCCGTGAGTGTTGTGTTTTACCCTTGTCGTGTGTTTGATTTAAGACGTTTGGTCGTGTCCTTTAGTTTAGTTTTTACTGTTTTTGTTTTCGTTTTGTCCCCCTCGTGGGAAGTCTTTTATTTCAAGTATGTTTTCCGGTCCTGTTTTCGTGTCACCCCCTCGTGGGTATTTTGTTTGTTCTTTATTTATTAAAGTCTTGTTTCATTAACCCCTTCACTGCCTGCCTGCATTTGGGTTCTTCCCCTTACCTGTCGTGACTCATTGCATCTTTTTTTGGCCTTTTCACCTGTTTGTCCCATCATCGTTTTTATAAGCCTCTGTTTTCGTCGTCCACACTACAACGCAAAAATGGCGTTTTCAAATGTATCCACCTTGGACAGTGTTTTCAAAAAGCTCTGTTTTCGTTCACTGTAAAAAAACATCTTAAAAACTGAAATTAAACTGCTTCATTAGCTTAATTTACATCAAATTAGCTTTGAGTCAATTAAACTTGAATTATATTGAAATATTGACTTAAAAAATCAGTAATATATTTACAACTCGATTTTTAAGTCAGTTCAATATAATGAAGTTCAATTGAATCCTAAAGATTAATTTATAAGTTAAATACAATTAAGGCAGCGGAAATTTGTGATTTTTTTTTTTTACAGTGTTGACAAATTCAAATTAAACGTGGACAGGGTCTCAAAGCTAACCTGCCAAATGTGAAAGCTGCCTTGATTCATATACTGTAGAATGCAAGGATTGGGACTCCCTCCCCCCAGATTGACTATTATTTGTACTGTACTATATATATTTATAATTAGTTATAAGGTGGAGTAAGGGTGAAGACGGAAGGAATGTCTCAAGAGTGAAGTAAACAGGAATGTCTCAGGAGTGCTCACCCAAGCGACTGGATTAAATGAACATCTTCCTCCCAAACTTTAGGAACTTCATGTGTAGTATATGGAGCTCACTACAAAATGATGTCATAAGGTTACCAGTCTGTACACATTGTCTGTACCAAAATGTTGTGTTTTTGAGTCTTGTTGCGATGTGAAAAGTGAAGTCAAGCAGCCCTGCAGAGGTTATCTCAGTCACAGATAAACCTCAAAACAACACGAAGAGCAACGCACGGGGAGAGATCTTCCATTACATAACAAAAAGTGTGAAGGAGCTACTCCAGTCTGAACTTGTAGTAAACCACTGCTCTGGGTCTTGATCCAGAACGGTTAACCCTGAGTTTAAGTGGATTCTGTGCCAAGGACACAGAGTTCTAGACCCTCTCACAATGACGGTTTTCATCTCACAGTAAAGCTTCGGACAGATTTGACCAGAAGGTCAGACCATGGCATATGGTTTAGTATGTGGGGAACTTCAGCGTTGAGAAATTCAGAGTGAGTCCTGTTTCACATTGCAAATGTGAGCAGTGTGTATGCGTGTTTTATTGAAGTTTATTTGCATATTTATTGGCATTTTATTTTACTGGCCTATTTCTTGAATTCACCTCGTGTATGTAAACTGTGTGTGTCTGCAAGTAAACTTTTTTCAAGTAAACGCTAAGCCATGTAGCATGCTAAACTTTAAACTTTACGAATGCAGTATAAATCTATTTATCAACACAATCATTTGCAATGACATTTACGAAACAACATAAAATATAGAACAAACAACCCGTCACTGTATGAAAAAATACATCTGCTACACACCACACACAAACAGCTCGTTCTTTTTAGCAAAACGCATTGAATCCAGAAGATTACGTTGTCTACAGCTATATTTCTGGGGTTTGGTTTCTGTGTAGATAAATTATCTTTGGGATGTAGTGAATGTGGTCCCTCTCCTCACAGTAAGTTTAAGTTTGTGGTGCAAAACAGGTTTAAGATACATTATTAGCATACAAGCAGGAATAATAATGTCAATTTTACCGTTAACATTTAGTAATGATGTCAAACAACATTTTAATTGTCAACATGCAACAGTTTTCTTAGAGCTGCCAACATTCATCCATTCACACTCAAAAGCTTCCAATGATTCAACAGATTCTATCTGCAAGATGTTTTGGCTCATATCTTCAGGGGTTTTTTGTTAATGAGCCAACAAGTGACGGCACACTTGAGGTGAAATGTCCACGATAAGCGATGGACTACCGGCAGGCCAAAGTTTGGAATACACAACACGTGATCAATGCTTTGGGTTGTGCAACAAAGTCTGTGCTGTTGCCTGACTATCTCATTTACAAACAAGAGAACGTCTGGAAGGCATCAGCAATGTTGAAGGGGCTGAGGTGATGTCACTCATCATGAGGTGATCAAAGAACAGTTCCAGTGACTGTTTAACAATTGAGATAGAGAGAGAGAAGATGGGAGGGAGAGACACTTGGAAAATGAGAGTAAAGATATTGAATAAAGTGAGAAAAACGAACACTACTCAGCTTAGGGTTTAAGAGTTACTTCACCTAAAAATGTAAATTCTGTCATCCTTTACTCGTGCTCATGTTGTTCCAAACCTATATAAAAAAATTCTCATGAGGTGTTTGGAAGAATGTTAGCATCTGACATTTCCGGGATATCATTGACTACCATTGCAGGAAAAATTATTGTATCATTTTTTTGTTCTGTTGAACACAAAAGAAGATGTTTTGAAGAATTTAGTAAAGCAAACAGTTCTGGGGCACCATTGTCATTTTTCCTACTATGGTAGTCAATGATGTCCCAGAGATGTCAGTTGCTAACATTTTTCCAAATATCTTTCTTTGTGTTCAACAGAACAAAGAAATTAATACAGATTTGGAACAACTTTAGGGTGAGTAAATGATGACAGAATTTTTTATTTTTTTTATTTAACTAAATTGTGTATCTCGGTTATGAATGGGAATAAAGGAAATTTAAAAATTCTTCAATCTATAAATGCTGGGTTATTTTCAACCCAGCGTTGGGTCAAAAAAGGACAAACCCAACTGTTGGGTTTAATTAACCCAGAAAATATTTGACCCAACAATGGGTTTAAACAAGCCAACATTTTGGGTTATAACAACCCATAGGTTACATTCTACTTAATTTAAATTTTTTAACAAATTATTGAACGATTATTTAATTATTTTAAAGGAAACACTTCCTTTACACACGCACAAAGTTAGTGCTTAAGATTTTACATTTATATTTTACACGAATTATATATTGAATATTAAAGGTGCAGTCCATAACTTTTGCCTTTCTCGTGTTTGAAACATAAATTACGGGTTATATTATGTCATTTTATGTGGGTTGAACTCATGACATCAAACTGACCTTCCACAAAATTAAACCCAACAGCTGATCATTATAATGATTATTATCAACTATTATAAGCTTTTTTATTGTACTTGCTCAATAAAATGTTTATGATTGCAGCTACAACACAACATTTATTTGGTGACCTTTTAATGCTGGTGTGAGGTCCTTTAATTAAACAAAGTGTGTAATTTCCACAGCACTATATACAAATGTAGTCCTGCCCCAAACTCCATTACGTCATCAGTTGAGCCAATAACCCTCAACAAACAAAACAATGTTTTGGAAGAACTTCAGAGTCACGTTGTTTACACTTTTAGGGAAAAATCAACCTGTGGGTGTTTACTTATATCTACTAAGCAGAGATATAAGAAACATAATAACTGAGTCCACATATTCATTGTTGTTTAAATCAGATTACACAGACAGTCATGCATTAAATGTGGTTTCCGTCTCACAGAAACAGCAGAGAAACGTGATTGAGGTCACTTCAGCACTGTGTCCATCATTTGAATATGCAAGTTAAACGTGGCACTCCCTCTAGCCACATTGAAAGACCCACAGCACAGCAGACACTGCGATTGCATGTGTGAGTACAGTAGGCTATATGTGCCGAGCCCTGATGGGTTTTTAAGACCTTGCATGGCAGCCAGTCAAAACCTTCTCAATAAAACTATTGAGCAATATTTCAGTGGTTATCAAACAATCAACATTTAAAGTCACTAAAGCAACGCCAAGCCTAACTCGGACTCGCAAAGTTTCTCAAAATGACATAACTTGTTTAATTTGCTACATAAAATATAAGCGAGGCTTGCCCTGTGGAAAACTCACCACCCGTGGGGTGTTGTGGGTGGTTGACGGGGTGTTTCTGGGTCATAGGTGCTCTGGGTGTATGTGTAGTTGTTAAGGGTTTCTGGGTAATTTCCAGAGCGTTGCTAGGTGGCTGCGTACAGGCTTATGTCAAAAGAGCACATGCCCCATGTCTCCATGATTGCTTAGTCAACAGGGATTTTCTAGCCACACCTTTCCTTAACAAGTCACATGATTTGAGACATAATTTCAGTAATAAATTCAATACATAATGTCTATGAGAAATGAATACATTAAATAATCAAACAAAAATTATATTACAATTATTTATTAAAAGTAATTAAAAAAGATTAAATGTTATTATAGTTTTGTTTTTAGTTTTATATAGTTTTCTTAATATTTTAAATTAGCTTTTATCTTTAGAATTTTAGAATTTTTATGTTAATTTTATTTCAATTTACAGCAATTTTGCTTTTGCCATTTTATCATTTATAATCATTTATATCAATCATTTTTGAAAATTAGATTTTAATTGAAATTAGATTATTTCATTTAATTTTATTTTAGCTTTCGTTTATTATTCTGAGGCAACAGTTTTTCCAATTTTTAGGCATATATTTTCTTTGATTTCAAAAAACAAAAAGTTTTAACTTAAGTAAACTATTTTCAGATTCACTTAATAGGACTAGGTGTTATAATCCCACTATTTCAGCACTGTTGGTGGTTCTTTAAAGCACCTTTGACTGGATGGTTCTTTGTGGAACCAAAAATGGTATAGTGACACATTCTAAAAGTCACATTGTTGTTTTTCAAAGCACACTCTTAAAAATAAAGGTGTTTCATGATGCAACAGAAGAACCTTTTCTGTGTAAATGGTTCCATAAAGAACCTTAACATCCGAAGAACCTTTCTGTTTCCCAAAAGGTTCATTGTGGCAAATACAACCTTGCTACTTACATAGCCTTCAGTTATGGCACGAAATGCAAGGTGCTTAAAAGGCTCATCGCAGTGATGCCATAGCAGAACCATTCAGTCAAATCTCTTTCTTACTTTTAATCTGAAGAACCATTTTTGCCACAAACCTTTTGGGAAACAGTAAGGTTCTTCGGATGTTAAGGTTCTTTTTGGAACCATTTAGACAGAAAAGGTTCTTCTACGGCATTGAAGAACCCTTTGAAGCACCTTTTTTTGCGAGTGTACGCATAACAAGATTTTGTTAATCTAAAGCAATAACCCTAAAGCCACCAGACGTATATTAAAAGCAGATTTGTGTCAGTGCTCCAAATGAGACCACACTGCTGTTTTAATCCTATCAGCGGGTCTCAGAGGAGCCTCGGCACATTGCGTCACACACCCACATAACAGGAGACTGTACAAAGTTCCACACATCTTCCAGAGCAAATCGCATCTGAAAGGACTTTCACCAGCACGCTGTTAATCTCTAATCCTGCCGGAGCAGGTTATTCTCATAGCAACCATAAAACAGCAACAAAATCTGACTGCACTGTGAAGTCATCATAACTTATTACCAAACTCCATTTTATGTTGTGTCAAAGACATCGAGTTGCCCAAACATTCCCAGAAATTACATAAGAAGAGTTAAATGGGTTTAAAGCCAGTCCAATGAAAGTGATTTACCAAGCATTGGTCACATGGAGGTCACATGATGTGTGTTCTGGTTTTAGTGGCTTAGGAAAGTCTTTGGTTGTAATCTTTGAGAACCACATCAAGAACTCATTTACTCAAGTTTGATTATGAAATGTTTTTGCACACAATATTTTAAACGGTCCTCCAGGGACGTTTGAAAATCTTTTTTAAACTGTGTCGGGTCGAGTCTATCCATCGAAACTAACAACAAATCACATCAAACCAGCTATCTTACATTCAAAAGTGCATATTATGGTTGAAGTGTGACTGTTGCTTGCTCTTGAATGAGAAGATTCAGATGCTAAACTAGGCACAGACTGTTTTCATTTATTCTGTCGTCTGTGCAGTTGGCTTTTCTGCGAGACAAAACAAAGTCCCGTAATGACTGGTTATTGCGAGACTCCTGCAGATTATACTTAGAACACATCTCCATTTGCCCGTCTCGGATCCCTTCAGATGTCTCTTTTTACAGATCATTCAGCATTGCATCATGTGCACTTCATGTGAACTGAGAAACTCATATGACTAGCTTACATACAACACACAAACTCGGCTTTCAGTTAAAAAGTCACATTTATTTGTCCATGAAAATCACGGATAGCAGTCAAGCAACCAAAACACTCACACACACCGTACCATAAACAGGAGTGTTTTCAGAATGAGAAGAAATAAAAATGCAATCATAATTGTACAAATATACAGCAGATTACCCTGATAGTGTTATCGCTGTGACAATAAAGCACATAAAGAACAGAAACCACATCCTGACACGTGGGTGTACGGAACGCAACAGTGAACGCCCGTTTGGGTTCCAGATGTTTTTTTCACATCCATTTTCTCCATAGACATATCAAAATATTACTAATGACATCTGAGCCATGACGTTATTAGAGATAATATAGAGATTATGACTTTGCCATTGTCTTTAAATCAATATTACACACAAAAAAAAGTAGTTTCATGAAGTTCGCAAGCTTCCAATTCTCATTTTAAGCAACATTGAAGCACACGGTAATGTCGTGAAAGCTGCAGATGTTTAAAAATGTTCATTTCTCTAGACAAAACGGGACGTCTGGAACCCTCCTGTTGGGTTTGTTGTTTGTGGCTGATGTGACTGAATCTGATTGGGCTTCTGAATAATAAGAAGCAAATTCAACAAATCTCATTGGCTGCCATTTAAACAGAATAAAGCAGCCAAAGCACTTTGTATTAGTTTTCTGAAAAACATGGCACGTTAGAATAGATCAAGTCACGTAAAAGACTGAACTACAAAAATCACTTAAACAAAAAATATAATTGTATGACAAAAAAAAGACTTGGTGCTCACCCTATTACCTTTATGCAATTCATTTCTGAAACCAAAATTCATCAAACACCATTTGTTTCACATTGCAAAGACAAAAGCGATAATCTCGGCAATTGTTGAATCAAATGAAAGAGATGCAATTTAACTCAATTTCATCACAAAGCTTTGGCACATGAGAACCGTGGTGATGATGATATTTCTGGGCAGCCTCCGAACATGCTGACTGAAAACCGTACACCGAAGCATTTTTATTTTTTGAATAACTATTTTTAACATGGCATGCTGGTATCAATAACATGCGACCTGGATATTCATGCAAGCATTTTTCGGGTTTAAAGGCATGGGTAAATAAATAAAATACATATAGTGTCTCACTACATTTAAAAAAGCAGATGATTTTAAACAACTTAATATAGTGTCTTTTTTCAGGACTGGGAATGAACCAGCAGTGTTCTTTAATTTCCAGTAGAGCTCAGGAAATGTTTCAGTGTTCCACCTAGAAAAAGTGTGAGTAGCTGGCTATTGTATCTCCCATAGCCGTGTATCATTATACATCCATTCTCATCATGCTTAGTCTTGTCCGTTCAGCAGGAACGCGAGTACTGTGAAGTATGCCAAACCAGAGTCCATCAGCTTCTTCATTTCTTTGTCGCTACTGTATGCAGATGTATTTTTTCCACCAGGACTTTGAGAGCATTTTCATTTTATCAGCAGTACTGTGAACCTTATGTTCCCTCCTGGCTCTCCTGTCCGAATGTCGGAGTCCTACGGAGATGGCTGCGTCGAACACCTCCTTCAGGTTTTTTTGAGTGAGGGACGAGCATTCCACGTACGCTACGGCGCCGACTTTATCCGCGAGCGCGCGGGCGTCTTCTTCTGGGACGGGTTGCTCGTGGCGGCGTGCCAGTTCGATGAGGACCTTGACGTCCTGCCGCAGGTCGCACTGGGTGCCCACCAGCAGCACGGGTGTGAGCGGACATCGCCGGCGAATCTCCGGAACCCATTTTTCGGTGACGTTTTGGAAGGAGGCGGGGCTGACCACACTGAAGCACAGAAGGAGGACATCGGTTCGTGTGTAGCAGAAGTGACGCAACTTGTCGAATTCGTCCTGTGGCAGAGAAAGAGATGAGGTAAATGTGATGGTGTTGTTACGAATTTGCAAGCAAAAGATATTTTGAAGAATGTTGGTAACAAAACTACATTGGCCCCCATTGACTTCCATTGTATGAACACAAAACCACTGAGACATTTCTCGAAACATCTTCTTTTGTGTTTTCACAGATGAAAGAGGTTGTGAACAACGTAAGGGTGAATGAATGATAGAATTTTCATTTTTGGGGTGAACGGTCCCTTTAAGTGATTACTTAACCACATCATTACCGACATTGCAATGGGTGCATAAACGAAGGCCTTGTGAGACCTTCACAAAAATCATTTGCAGGATTCCAAATTGTTATTTGAAATAATAAAATTTCTTAACTAGCTCTTGGGTGTTTTATAATTCCCTTAAGCAATTAAATGAAATTATAGGTTGGCGTTCGCAAAAGAACATTGCATGTGGAATGTGCAGTGCGAGCTTTAATCTCCAAAACTCAGCCAAAGTGTTTAACTCTGGCACACCCCGTCCCGTTCGCGCTGTTCAGATGAAAGCATAAATCAGAAGAGCATTTGGAAAACAGGGCCTCTCACATCACGTAGAACAACAATTAAGCTTTATGGATGAGAGTTCTGAACCCTTTTCAATGCCTTTGTTGCTTGTACTTTTTGATATATAATGCAAGATCACAATCACTAGTCTTGTTGACACACAGACATTGCCCGATTGACTTTATCGCTATCAAACTATTTCTTTTGTTCACATGGACACCTGCAAAACATAATAGAAATCCGGTTTGTAGACTTTTGTATCCCTGGCCTTCAGCTTTTTGCTTTCGTCGCAGTGCATTTGTTCTCTCTCTTTAAAAACGACATGAAAGTCTGCGGTATAACCTACTTCAACTGGTTTGTTGGGCTTGTGCATTGTTGTACTAAAGGGATTTATTGGTTATCTACTAAGAGGGTGGACTCATTATTCGTAATGTTATTCATGACACAAAACCCCTTGAATGAAACAACGCAATATTCCCACAATGGAAATGTGAATAGATGCAATAAATGAGGAGTTTGGTTCCAAAATGAGATGACTGCGTTTTTAACATTTTTCAAAGATCATGTTTTTTATTATGTTATGGTGTTTTTATTGAAACCTTTCTCTGGAACCAAACTTTTCAAATAGTCTTTTCAAATGCAAAATGCACTAGACATAGAAATTATTCACAGTCATATGTGAAATCCAGTTACACAACTACACCTGTTAACAATGGCACTAAAATGTTTGGCATAGGTAGCGATGCTTGGAGGCACGACCAGCGGTTGGATGGTACCTTGTCCAAGCCTGCACAAGTTCCAATAACTATAGAGCGCCAATAGCTTGAGGATTGTTCCCTCCACCTTTACAATTTCCTTACAGTATGGTGTCAGCTCTGATCTTATCTAATGCTAAGCTTTAGCCTCTCAATTGTTTTTCCAAATCCTCTCTGTTAGCAGGCGGCAAAAATGCCTAAATCCACTCCGAAATTAAAAGACCTAGTTAGCCAGAGAATTTGATTATGGTATATTCAAATTGAATGGAAATTAATGCGACAAAATAGGAATGATAGAGAAAGAGGAACACGGACCCACTTTCTTCAACGTGTTTATGTGATCAGGTACTTGTGAGGGTGGATCAAAGTGCACTTAAGTTCTTACCTGTCCGGCAGTGTCACAAAGCTGCAGTCGGACTGGTTGACCATCCACCTGTACCACGGCTGGATAAAGAGAAAGTCATGAGTCATTTTTGGCAAATAGACACACACACCTGTTTCCATTTAGTCACATGACACTGTACAGAAAAACAGACCTTAACATTATCACATGAAAGTCCCCGAGTTGTAGTTAACCCAGAAGCACCATAAAGTATCTTAAAGATGATTAAAAGGTATTTTGATGCCTTGCAGTTGCTTAATGTGAGAATTTCAGAGGGCATGCGGCTTAGATACATTTTTAATGTTCAATGTTTTAAAAAAGTTAATTCCAACACACCACAGTAATGTGAACTCATGAAACACTATAACTTGGGTCTCCGTGACGGTTGTCACACTTCAAAGTGTTCTGCCTTTCAAGCAGCCATTGTGTAATTGTCTCCAAATCCCTGTCATACGATCCTTAATTCAACCCCTTTCTCCCCTAAGTGCCACCTGTTGAATTGCTGCTTTAAACATCTGTATATATGCCAGATCTGCTTCTAAGAGTTTTGATTATGACATCACCATGGGGAGCCAGGGTACAATATCTTCTCAGAGATTTTGCAACAAGTGGACCCAGTGGATCATTTTAAAGGCCAGATTTATAGGTCGGGCGTAATTGCGCAAGGGTTTATAATAACACAAAGACGTGCTTGTGCAAAACTACTGGAGATTTGACCTATGACTGCAAGACCAGAGACAAAAGCCATTCATAATTTCAGAAAAATCTGTTAATGATAAAAACGTCCATTGATGCAACGCGCTATTAATGTTTTATGTAACATATTATTATTATTATTACTTATAAAGCACTGATGTTATGCGTTGTAATGTAAGAGGCTTTATTACCATTTGGGTGGAGGTTTTGTCTGATTTCTATCGTGTTACAATTCATCTTAAACCATTTAACGCCTCAGCTATTTTACGCGCAATATTTCCGCCTCCATAATAACTCCATATGCAGTATTGGTAATAATTACAATTTTCAAGTATAATATAAAGACATTTTAAAAAGGAAAACTACGCACGTTCACTTTTGTACTCTAAAGAGCGCGCCTTTACGCATTCGTGTGCTGGACTCACCTGAGAAATCATCAAACGCTGTCGGCACGTATTTCGTTGGATATCCGTTCGTCGTATAGCTGACAATCAGACTGGTTTTCCCGACTGCCCCGTCTCCGAGAAACACGCATTTTAACAGCCGCCCCTGACCCTGCGCGAGGCTGGGAGATCTGGGGGTGTGCGGTGGGACCGGGGGCGCCATCAGGTTACTGTAATCCATTTGCGTTCAGACGCGCAGCTCGACCGGACCGCAGGTGGACGGCACACTCCTAAAGGAGTGACCCGAGAAAAAAACATGAAGAGCGCTTTATAAACCTGTGAAGAATATACGAGCACTGCGTAAATGCGCTTTGTCCGAAGCACGCAAGTAAAAAAATAGCAGTCCTGTATGAACACTGTATCCGAAGAAGACGACTTCGCTGACACGATCAGCACGTATCCACTGTCTGTGCTGAGCGAGGCAGCTTTATAGTCAGTCTTCATTTGACTAACTCCTCCCCCATTCAAGACTTGAAATCACGCGCGGATCGGGTTCTTCACCCCTGTGCCACTGGACACAATGGGAAGTGTCTGACGGGAAAAACATCAATCTTGTTAATGGTTGCTTATATTTATTGGTCACCTTTATTTAGGGATCATCTTAGCAGCCTACTTTAAACAAAGTTTTCTATGAGTTTCTATATTTGAGAAAAACCTTAGGGGCCTGATTTCATGCTAAAGAAAATTGAACGTAGCTAACAAAATAAAGGTTGAATATAAATTCAAGATAATATTATTTTCATAAAATGTATCAATGTTTTAAGGTAAATGTTTAACATTTATAATGAACAATAATGATAATTCATAGACAGCAAAGAAAATAATTTAAAGTATTACTGGATGTTATAGTATATCACTCTCAATAGACAACATTAGGCCTACTTGAGTGTATGTTTTTATAAGTCATATGTTATTTGACTGAATTTCTTTAGCAGACGTTTACGTCGCATTGTTTTTCTAAACAGATCTTGGGTGCCCCCTGGTGGTCAAATACTGAACAAAGCTATGACCGTGATACTTATTTTGTAAATAAATCAATATAAATATACTTTGTGATATAAAATAGTATCAATTACAAAATTACTTGTTATATAATTTGTATTGTCTCTTTGTGTATATAAACAAGTTTATTGCAATATTTCAGGGTTATTTTTTATTTTTCAGGTTATAGTGAATATAAAGAGTACAATTTGCTTCAAGGTTAATGAGCCATAATGTGACTTAACAGGAAATACATAGTTTGTTTTGCCATGACTTCATATCTATAATTAGTCTCATTTCCTTTAAATATAGCTTCAATGAGGTGATAACGCTTTAAAGGGTTTTATGAGGATTGATTGTTGCACTTGGCAGCATTTGCCAAGAACTATAAATAGTAACCCGGACAACAAAATATAACATGACAAAATGATGTCTGGAGAAAGCCAGTGTTATTATACCTGTGAAGTTATGCACTCTTAAAGTTATACAAGGGGCTTCATTTTTTATTAAATAAAAATGGATGAGAGAGAGGTTTCACTTGTGTATTTGTTTTTGACCTTTGGAAATCACACCTTTGTGCATGATTTGATAACAGGTTTGATAAAGTTTGCAGGTGTGTTATTGGAGCAAAACAGGGTTGACTGATATGAAAGGCTTTACAGCTGTTGAAAGTGCTGATGGACACTTTGAAAATATATCTGATAGTTGCTCTTTTATGGTTCAGGAGATATACAAAATATTTAATTTAAGGATCAACTTTTTCCACAGATGCTACTCCTAAATGTCCCAAAGAGAACAATTTTGACATTTGACGTACAGCAAGTAAGGACCTGTATTACTGTAAATATTAGTGTAAACAGCACATACTCAATGTAAATCTGAGTCATTTTCCCCATCTTTGGTGATCCTCTAGCGGAGACACGTCAAGTTGATAATATTGTTTATAATATTATTATTGTTAAATTGATGCCATTTTATTCTAATGGGAAATAAAAATGAATCATGACTGATCACTTTGGGTAACAGACAACTTTAAAAGCCGGTTAGCATTAAAAAGGGGCACAATTAACAACCACTCACACCTGTGACTCAAACCTTCCTTATGTTATTTAAATGAAAGGGGAGGACATTATGTGCAGTCTGTTGACATTCATTGTAAAATGGTCCATTGCTTGATTGAGGTGGAAACTATGCAGTATTATTGCACTTACACCCTCTACTCAAAAGGGTCATTTCTTTAATCGCTTGAATGGCAGATGATTTTATCTAAAATGACTTCCTGTGTATACAAGATGCAGTATAACTGGGAATCTGAACCCATGGCGTTGTGAATACCGTGCTCTACCTTCATTAATAGGATAGTTCTTCACCCAAAAATAAAAATTCTGTCATCATTTATTCACCTTCAACACATGTATGTAACTCTTTGCTCTGTGGATCACGAAAGAAGATATTATGAGAAATGTCTGGTTTTGAGTCCATATTATGGAAGTCAACAGGAGCCAATCAAAATATCTTCAAAATGTTTCTTCAAAATATCTTCTTTTGTGTTCTGCAGAAGAAAGAGAGTCATACAGGTTTGAAGTGCCAAGAGAGTGAACAAATGATGGAAGATGTTTCATTTTTGAGTGAACTACCACTTTAACATGACTTCTCCACTTATCATCATTTGTACAAATATACCTTCCCAAATCCTTATTATGATTGATAATAATAATAATAGTTGATATTTTTTCTTTTTAAAATATGTCAATTATTAACTATGCAAAAGTTGACATAAAAGGCTAGCTTTGCTTGTGTTTTGTGGTTTCGGGGTTATTGCCAAGGCATTGCTATGTGGTTGCTATGATGTTCTGGGTTATTGCTTTCTGGCCAAAGTCAAACCACTCACTTTTCTACTTTTCTATATGTTTTTTGGTATCTATATAACACAGCGCCTATCTGTAGGTCAACAGTGTTTCTTCATGTGTTTCTTGGTCTCCCAGGCAAACATCATAAATGACTTTGAGAGTAACTGACCGCCTGTCTTCAACAAGCTGCATAATCTTGGTATGGTGTGTGCAGCACAAACTGGTCAGTATGAGTCACATGTTCAATTTTAATACTGCAGGTTGTGTGTTTGTCCTTTTTCTAAATGCAGTATGTGCAAGAATAACAGTGATGTTTAATGCATAAGCAACATACAGTACATGTTTAAAATATTCTGTTACCATATTCTTGATTTTTCGTGTTATCTTTATTTTTGTATTTCAGCCATGGATATAAAACATGTTATTTGCCTGTTTTTCTAAAAACATCAACTGTTAGTTGGTGCATCTATATAAAAATGAAAGGTTGGTGAAAGGCTGAGAGTCTGCAAAATGATTTCTGTGATTTGGTGTGTTGACAAAGTGACCGTAGAGCGATGAAATAACATCAAACTTTGGAAAAAACATTGTCATTTTAATAGCTCTTAGGTACTTTAACACACAAACACATTGAGATTTGTTATAAGTGGAAAAAAAACTGGAAATTCATCCAGTCTCATCTTTTTGGCAGGCAAACTTAAGTCAGTCTGGATTTTGTTGTTACTTCACTGAAGTCATCATGTTAATAGCTCAGATAACTCTGTAGTGACGGCTGAAGTATCTCAATGGTCTGTGTTTCTGTAGAGCTGCATCAGACCAGACGAGTGACCATCATTCGCCCATACTGCCATTAAACTGTGGAAATGAAAACAGCTTGTCTTTAACTTCTCACATTACCAAAACGTTTCCAAGATTGTTCTTTGCATGGTCCTCCGTATATCCACGCCACGTGTCTCATTAGGCCCGCCCCCACTGCTGTCGAGGCGTGACTCTGAGCACGAAATGCTAATTAAGACATTTTTGATTGACAGCGTGTGGCTCCTCCCTTCTTTGTATGACGAGTCAATGGGCTTTGGGTTTAGCTCCACCAGGGGTGGGGTCAGGGGGTGGGCCGCCACCCTGAGCAAGACGACAAAAGCTGCACACCAGACACATAAAATAAATAAATTAACCGTTCTTCATAAAAATGAGTGGGAAATGTTTACTAAATGACTATTAAATACATTTTTTTTTGTGAGAATATCGTGTGTGGTGCTTTGCCGGCAGTAGGTGGTGCTATACTCACAAGTCCTTTATGCTGTCGATATGGGCTTGTACCGCTGCAAAGGAGCTGTCTACTTTATCCTGTAAATAAAGAGACCGATGAAGATGCACACTGCAAACAAATCCTGTAAAAAAGGACATTTTCTGGCAAACTAAAAAATAATTCTGTAAAATTACCTGTTTTCCCCATTTTTATTGTAAATGTGCGGTCTTTTAAAAAAGTGTTTCCGTTTTTGACCCAGAAATAGTTTTTCCCTGTAAAATGACTTGTTTTCCCCGATTTTCTTGTACAAGTTTTTGACCCTATTTTTAAAAATCAGTAAAAAACAATATATTCTGTAAAAAAAATGTTTTACATTATACGTGGAAAATCTGTAAAACAAATTATGTAAAATGATGTTTTTTACAGTGCAAACAATTATGTTTCTGAAGAAATGATACCAGAAAATATATGGAAGACACACATGAGTCACTGTACTGTGGACTGAAAGCATTACCTGATGTCGTGTGTAGAACAGTGGTACAGAGAAGACACCAATCACTCCTAAACATCAAATGATATAACAACAAGGGGAACAAACCAGTTTTAATATTATAAAGTCGCTAAAGTATCATGCAATGAAAGTCACTCTGTGTCTTCTTCCAAACATATATCACATAAAAATTTGTGCAGATGCTTTTATCAAAAGTATATGTGTGTAATCTTTACGGTAATAGTTCGCCCAAAAACAAAAATTCTGTCTTTGTTATTTAATCACACTGATTAATAAATGTTCATT
This sequence comes from Triplophysa rosa, assembly GCF_024868665.1. Classification (NCBI taxonomy): domain Eukaryota; kingdom Metazoa; phylum Chordata; class Actinopteri; order Cypriniformes; family Nemacheilidae; genus Triplophysa; species Triplophysa rosa. Next base: position 8,312,883 of record NC_079903.1, on the reverse strand, counting down.
ATATTACATACTGTACATTATTTAACAATTATATATTATAATCTTTCTCTATGTTGCAGAGGTGCACAGGAAGTTCCAACATTCATAACACTTAAAATTTAATTGCAAGTATTTTTATTTGCTTTTTGTGAATTTGGCTTCATTTGTGAATAGTTGTGATATTAATCTTACCCATGATGAGCAGGGTAAGGCCATTACAGAGGGCTCCCAGGAACGTCACCAAGTATATCAACAACATGAACTGAGAATAAAAATGAACATTTTATTATTCACTTCCCAAAATGTGTGTGAATATAGAAAAAAAACATGCAAACATGATCCCTCATCCTTCAGAACTACAGACAGAACAGAAAGAATGTGAGCATTTGTGAATTATTCATAATTTAATTTCAATCGTTTTTCATGAGAAAAGGTTCTGGGGAAATCATTTTGTTTTGTTACCCCTCAAGAACAGAAAATTATTAAAAAAGCTCTTTCAATGTTTGTGTTTCTTTTACATATTTTAAAATGTGTTTAGTTATGGAATATGCTTTTCAAGTCAACTAAATAAATATGAATTACTTGAATATAATTCGATTTTTGTGCCGTCTTTTTATGTCTGTATATGGGACTCAAGCAAAACTATCCTAATATTAATTCTTTACACACACGCACGCACGCACGCACACACGCACACACGCACACACACACACACACACACACACATCAGTTGTTTCATTCAGAAGATGTTTATTAACCCACTGGAGTTGGATTTTTTATGATGGACATCTGTGGTTTTTGGAGCTTGTTGTGTCCTATACATAGACACATACAGTGAGTATAATTGAGTGCATTTTTTTAATCTTGTTAATCAGTCATATAAACCTAGCATGAGATTGTGAGATGTTTTTATTTTTAGGTGAACTGAACTGTCCCTTTAAGAGAGCTCTGGTGACCTCTGGTGGGGTCTGGACCCGTACATCCGAACTAATTCTGTTTCCCGTTATATCTCTCAGTGTGGAGTTGTGGAGGAACAGGAAACCCTACACGTAGGACAAGACCCTCTTGTATCCCCGTATCATACTACACAGGAGCACATGTGTCTCATGTCACATACCACACAGGTCATAGTGTGAATCTCTAAGCCTTGACCACTCCCACTCTTGGGGACTAATATAAGAGCAAAACTGGCTGTTGCTGTGCTAAACTGACGTTATCAATTTACATGTCCAAAAAAACAAAATCGCCTGAATTATTCTAGATTTATCTAAGGCTATTCTAAAAGTAGATATTTTTTATAACAGCTTGATGTGCAAATAATAATAATAAGAAGAAGAAAGTAATAAAACATTGCATAAAACAGATGTTTATAACATGAATTTAAATCTGTGATAACAACACATTTCCATTTAAAATGCAAAACATTATTAAAAATAATTTTGTGCCAGTAGGTCCAAGTGACACTGTATGTCTAGTCTTAAATAGACCACCCGTGCATGAAAACACATGGCACATTTCTTGTATGGAGTCATTAGTGTAATTAGTGTGACAGCTGAAAGCTATACTGCTCGGCTTTATTTTAAGTGCACAGCTGAGACACAGACCTCAAATAATGACAACATGTCTGGAAGATTAAAACTAAAGTAACATCCAAGAACTGAATGTAATGAACGGGAAAGAAGATGAGAATCTAAGGACAGACGAAATGAAAAGAATATGTCATGACATGCAATACAGAGCATGAAGCAAATGAGCGTTTCTTTCAGGACACTCTACGTTGTGAAAGAGAGATTATCTGTTCCATCTGAGGGAAACCATGAAATTAAAAAGTCTAAACGTGATAACCGAGCAGAATCAATTTGTCAGCAGAATGTTAGTGAATCACAGCCCCATTCTCCATTTACTTTCATTGGATGAAATTAAAAATTCCCACAGAAAAAAGAAGAAATGGAACATCCTTAAAGCATGTTCATATATTTTCTATTCACATGCCTCACCTTGAGTGAGTTGAACAGGTTGCCCACGAAGATGAGATTTCTCAGTGAGTCCACAGAAGAGCAGACCAGCACAATAGACTTTTGCATGTAGTGCTGAGCCTCTTCCCCACTTAAACTGATGTCCAACTCTAGATACGACCTGCCACACATTAATGCATAGACAAACACACAATGTTACACACTATGTGTATAGCCTATAAAGAAGGCACATTTGACCAAAATGATTTATTGTACAGTTACAGGCGGGGCAATCTTATGTGCATGCAGTTATGATATGGTGTCCTAATGCTTCTCCCTATAACTTTGTTTTTTTATGTCGTTATGTCTTTAATATCTGTTTAAAATGAGCCATATAATTGAATAACCCAATAAGCTATATAACGGTTGTTTAAGTTTGCAATATATTATTTAAAAGACTTGCAGCGTTCCTGAGGTTTTACATCAACCCTGTTACCATTTCTGTCGTATTCAAATTCAATCTATTATTCTATGTAATAGATCTATCGATTATTCGACAGTATAAATAAGAAAATATATCCCAATTACACCAGCATCCTATCAGTAAATAAACACGTCAACCAGAAATATGTCTTATATTTTAGTATGTTTGTCAGTAGGGAACGTGTAAAATGTCAACCCTGTTATGAAGACCACACATAATTACAAAACTCTATTTCTAAACATTAGCATACAATTACTTTCCTTGTAACAACACTCTTGTGTTAACATCTGTAAACATTCTGTTACCATCAACCCTGTTACTTTGTTACTTTTCTATAGTTATTGTTATATGCGGTATTATAATGCCATCTCAGGCTGAATTAAAACATTATTGTTTGATGTTTATCCTAAAGATCTCACATAGAACAACCCCTGTACAACTGAATAGACTGACGCTCAAGGCAGATTTCAAGAAGAACAAACAGCCGACACTCACTGGAAGGGGTTAACTCCGTCACCCAGCTGAAGCACATGCAGCAGTTTGTAATAGATTCTCACAGAGATGGTGAAGCACATGATGGCCAGGGAGAGAGTGGACACCACAGTGATGATGCTCAGCTGGAAGAGAGACAGAAGACCCACTACCAGGCCTGTGAACACCATGCCCGTGCGCTCCATATTATTCCAGTAGATCAGGTCCATTACTGAAGGGAGGAGACAAGAAGCGATATATAAAATAAATATTTAGTTAGCGGATAGAGGTATTGTGTGAAACGAACTATTTTTGCAACGGGTTTGGAATAACTTGAGGGCTTGTGTTTTGGATTGAATTGATACTGTTAGAAGTTTAGGGAACGTCAATAAAGTACAGCTTTGAAAGCACTATAACACTGCAGTGTCGATCGACCTGAGTGGCTGTAGTTTCATACGGGAGTATAATACATTAGTAAAGGCCTAGGCTGCATGAGAAGGAGGGAGTTTATGTTACTGATGACAAGAAGAAAAACTGCAAGGAGTCTTTTGGGATGACCTGGGCTATTATTAGACAGCAGAGGAAGGAAAAGAAAAGAAGAATTTAAAGTGGTCTCTCACACCACCTGCTGATAGCACTCAACCTGCATCCCATTGACTATCAATGGTGGCAGGGCTTCAAGAGACTTACTTTGACCAATGAGACATCAGAAGGACTTTTTTAACATTACAGCATAAAAGTTAATGTAAATGCAATTTACAGATGTTTACTTTATCTCAATTATGAGCAACATTGTTATTGTCAGATCACCTCTATTACATCACATTTATGAAAAAATTTGTTTTTGTACGCGCTCTGTAGAGCAGTTTGTCCGTTTAGGGCTACTGTAGAAACAACATGGTGAATTCCATGTAAGGGGACCCGCGGTGTATGTAGATAGAAATAGCTCATTCTAAAGTAATAAAAACATAACACTTCATTATGTAGGGTCTTTATGAAGACTTAGTTATGTATATTATATTGCATTTCTTTCAATAGATCCTCCAAAAAAATGACACACTCGACCTTTAAAGTCAGCAAAATATATTTGAAATTTTGTTATAGATATCTCACAAGAGGTGTTAGGTTTCTTTGGTTTATATTAGTATAGTATAACTCTGATAAGACCGGTATAAGCTAGACAATAGCTTACATGCTAATACCGATGCTAATCCATTCAGAAATACGTCAGCAATAATGTCATTTATGCTTGCCGCGTGCATTTGAGTGGCTGGAGCTAACAGCAGGTGGATGAACTATTAATAACCTGTGCGTAATATGTAAGAAGACCCTGGCTTGGAACACACCTATCTTTTGTTATGAGACTTAATTCATGTCGTTAACTTTAGCAAGCACATGCTAGATTCACTCAGGCTACAGAAAAAATATAATTGCTGAATGAAAAAAGGAACAGCGTAAACATTAAACAGTTTCACAGCTATTTGAGTTTCATTCATCTGTTTAAAGGAAGTTCATAAGTAAATTTAAAAACTGAACCCCACTGGCTTCAAGGTTTGAAGGTTAAAATTTCCTCTATTGTTTCTGCAGGATTATGAGTAATGTAGGAAAGATTTGAGGAGCAAATAATGACAATATGTTCATTTTTGGGTGGTTAACGTGTGAATGTGAATTAAGTGAAAGACGATTCATTAAGTTGTGTCAAATTACACAGATCTAATAATCTCTCATTCATTTCCATAGTGTTCAATACTATTATGTATTATGTTTCATCATATATTTTCTATGAGGAATGTACATGTCAGAGAGAGCAAATCGCTTGATATCTTAAGTCACTGACAACATCACTGGCAAACAAAGCATATTATTTATTCATGCTCCATTACATGCTGGGAAGAGGACGAACCACAAAACCATTTTTTACCGTGTAGACCTCCTCCAATGCTAAACAGAGCGAATGGTGTATCTGAGATTTGTTTCGGCTTTAAAATGTGACCTACGACAAGACGATGTACATTTTAACATTTTTTATTCATGTCAACAATGCTAAGACATGATTATAATACAAAAAACATGCCCACAGAATGCGACCGACCAATCAGAATCAAGTATTTCAGAGAGCCATGAAATAAATGAAAACTTTGATTAGGTGACACACAAAACAGCATACTTGTACTTGTTTATCCTGGTATATGGTGTGAAATAACTCAATTGGGAATTTGCAAGCAATACCAAAGGATTCATTCAATCTCCATCTCGTACACAAACACACAACAACAGTTGTTTTCACTCACAGCCCTCAGCTTCAAACTCCATACACAGAAAAAATCGACTTAATTCATCTATCTCAATTAACCTCATCACCAAAAGCCCCTTTTATTCGTTTACTCTCACCCCTCACCTTTACTGGTCATTTTGGTGTCTTCATGGACCGATCGCTCTCTTCCCTATGTCCCTGATCCTCTCTGAAAAGCCCCTCACGCTGTTTTTGGCTGGTGTTGCTCTGTCAGCAGCCCTCTGCTCCAACGACCCAAAAATAAAACTGCACAATTGTGCCCGCCCCGTTAAAGACAGTCAGAGTTACACTGACAGGGGAGGATACAAATATACTCAAATACACACCCCAAATCTACATACAAACATCTACTGTCATCAACTCACATACTGTAAAAAGGACTTTTAGATCAAAGATTAACTTCATTATTTTAGCTTTTGGCTTTCTTTTGACATTTTGTCTATAAAACAGAACAAATAAAGATAATGTTATGGAAACTCCCATGTTGGATCTGCATGCCAACCATAATGGACCTGACCAGTCCAGCACATGCACAGCGCTTGACTCAATTTTTCACTTGTCTGGATGAAATAATGAAGATCGACTGGCCAGAAATCCACTCAATGGCATCGGCACATTATGCTAACAGGCCATGGAGTGTGTTACCATGGACACTGCATTCTCCAATAAAACCAAAACATTTGTGTTAGCATGTGGGACGCTTTTGCGACCAGATCCTCCGGTTCTGCTCTGCAAATTGACTTATGATTGATCGATGAAGTGCTTTTCAAAGGCTTTGAGGAATGTTAAAGGATAAGGAAGCAGATCATTGAATTGAATCAATGATTTCATTCACACTATGAGACGTCTAACCTGCTATCTCCAAGCAAACTGTTGGTCCCTCTGGTAAGTAGCACAGGTCACAGATCTGTTCTTCCTGAGTGGTTCGACCAATGGCAAGAGCCGCCGTCTGCAGGGGGGCTGCGGGTTCCGTGGCAACACAAGGGTATGACCCATGAGGCTGTGATTCTGCCGACACAATCAACATTTAATCACCATGTCATCAGATGCTTTCTCGTTGTTGAGAGCATTGTTGCTTACAGGTTCATATGCATTGATCAGATTAACAGAGTTATAAACTGATTTTGAAAAAAGTTTCTTTAAAGTTGATGTGTTGTTTGGACTGAATGCATCAGTGCACTGCAAACGAAAAGTATTTCGTAAGTAATTTGTCTTGAAGCACAATTACCTAAGATACAAAGTTTTTGTTTTTTGAAAAATATTGTCATCAGTAAGCAAGTTTAGAAAAATAATAATAAACCTTTAACTCAAGTCAACTTTATTCAGTAAATTTAATTCGATTGTAATTTTCTCACCGCATTGACATACAGTGTATTTCTTTATTATTTTAAACAAATTCACTTGTTATTTTTTGTCAGAAAACAAGACTTAATATCAAGTCATTTAACTTCTCAAGTATAGACGGATAACGTGGCCTAAATTTTACTTCCGGTAGACCTCCGCAAAAAATCAAAAACTGTTGAGTAGTTTTAATTTACTTTAATACAATTAATAATGTATTAAATAAAATACTACTATATATTAAATAAAAAATAAATTGTTATAACCAAACACAGACTGGAAGTTAACTTGGGCCAGGCGCGTGCGTCTGATGAAACTGTCTATGTTCTTCTTTAAGAATTGTTTGTACTTGCAAAATAGACAGAAGTAAAACAATCATTATAGTACTGTACTGTTTATTAAAAAAAGTTTAGCAAACACTATGGGACAAGTTACTCAACGAAATAAGTGGTTCATTCAAATCTGTAACCCTAACACGGTGTCCTAACCAAACACGACGCAACGCTGTGACACGCGATAAATGGATCTTTCCATGTTAACCAGAGATTTTGTTCTAACTAGCCACGATACGCGACGAGTGACAGTGGTCTCTATTTAAGAAACGGTTTCAATTTCTGCGACTTCGCATCTGAAAGCTCCGCCCACACAGCGATCTCATTCGATAGAAGTTCTGCACTTCATGAATATTAATCATGAAACATGGACAAAGAGAAATCTGAAATTTGAGCAATTAGCATAGAATTCAGTAAGGCATCACAGAAGTCATGAAAATAGGTGCAGCGCGAGAGAGTACACGAACAGAGAAAAACTGTTGTGATTGGCTGATTTTTCGCATTCAAAGTGGACAGACAAATTGCTTATTGCTGGAATCTTATCACGTCGCGTTTGGTTAGGGCACGGTGTATGCCCCTACCGTGATGTGTAATTTTTGATATTAGCTGTAAAAAATCTCTAAAAATAGAGCACAATGTACTATTTTAGTATGAAGACATTTCAGCTGCATTTTAATTTTTTTTTATTCTGTGTTGATACTTTCTCCTCTTATCTTAACATGCAAAGACAACAACTCCAAGTAAGAGTAATTTCATAAGCACCTGTTGATGACTCATCCTGATGACTGTACTTTAAACTATGCATCTGAGTGCCTGAGATCTCCTCTGATCCTTTGCACATTGTTGCGTCTTTTTCCTCAAACTCCTCCACCCAGACATGTGCAGATGTTTTTAAAGTCCTCTCCAAGTTCTCTGCATCTCCCTCCCCTTCCACAGGGAGGTAGGCATGAGGGTCCCACTCCGCAGCGGGAGAGTCCGGAGGTAACTGGCTCTCTGTGGTATCCATGCGGTTCAACGAACCACGGCTGCCCCTCCCTCCGGCCCTGCGCCGCCCTGAGTCTCTCCGCAGTGAGGAGTCACTGTCAGAGAAGGCAATGTAGGAGAAGGTGAGCTCGAAAGAGTTCTGACGGGGTGTGCCCCATATGGAAGAGCTGCTGAGACAGGCATCATCATCATCATCGATGTCTGGATCTTCCTCATCCTCAGACCATTCCCTGGCTGTCTGCAGTTCGGGGAAGTCAGACTCCTCGTTTCCACCTGAGCAAACATCAGAAAGACTTTGTGAGGAGCGTGAAGATCTGAGGAGTGACTCTTCTAAAACTCAGCAGCATTAAGAATAACTCACATAAAATGGATACTCTAAATTGTGAGTGCTCATTTTTGCATGGGAACGACCACGCGTCCAGTTTCCTGTCATATATTTGCTTTCTAGTTTTTAATGGCCTGTTTTACCTGTTTGATAGCCTATTTAATTTAATCTAAATGAGGGCCATTGTGCCTATAGGACACCATTTATGATAACATTTAAACATTTTATGATAGCAAAGACATTGAAGTCACTTATAAAGGTGATGCATGCTGTGACTCCCAATGGCATTTAGCTGTGACTCATACATTTATACTGTATATGAAAATTAAATGATTTTACCATCTGAGCAGGAAGGGGTGGAGTCAGGCGTTGAGTTCACAGTTCCAAATTCCTCTGAAACGAGAGAACAGAAGTCATTGTGACAACAGGCTTTATGACCTGATCTGAAAAACTAAGGTCACATGGTCATAATGTCAGTATTATTAAGGCAACGCTCAACAAGCAGACAATTTCATGGAAAAACCCACAATTAGCTTATTGCACTGCTATACATTTAGTATCTCGACTCAATTGGCCTACAGTCCGCATACTGACTGTCACAAACTATAAGATTCAATCTGATTGGCCGGCCGGCACTACGAAACTTCTGATTGGGTGTAACTATACAAGTAACCTACCTACCTAACACAAAGAAACAAACCCTGATTGTTCATGAAGGTCAGACAGAGCTTTTCTAAGTAAGCGGTTCCTGGTCAGGATAAACTGCAAAGTGGACCAGATGTTGCCAGCTCACGTCCATTTGAATATTATGGACATCCATAAAAGAAACCTGAGATAAAAGCCTTTGCTATTGCCATCCAATGTTTCAAACATAATGCTAAATGTAATGAAAGACGCATACAACAACAACTAATCGTTGTTCAGTAGTTTAAGTCTTTCGCCTTTTTCATGTCTGGTGGAACAGAGGTCCCCTTTAAATATCAATGTATCAATATTGCATTTTAAGCTCGGCCTGCAGCATATTAACATGTGCTTAGTTCCATAAGAATGTATTTAAATACATATATGAATAATGATTTATTTTACTGGCTTCATGTGTACTAATGACAGCAGAGTCATGTACATTCATTTGACTTAATACATTAAAATTGCGATGTTGCATGGACAATTTATCTGTACAACAGCTTAAGTTAAATTTAACTTAATACTGTATTTTTGTACCTATTTTCATCATTCACTAATACATTCTTTTTTTAAATTGCATTTATTAACATTAGTTAATGCGCAGCACTGTTTATTGTTCATTGTTAGTTCATATTAGCTAATGCATTCATTCATTTTAACAAATATTAACAAACAAAAATGAAATTTGATAAAGAACAGGAAATCAAGAAGTACAGTGTTATAGCTATGAGTCTTTTTACAGTATATTAAAACAAACAATGTTTTATGTGTCCTTACTTTCACACAACAAATACAAGATCATTTTTGCTACCGATACACCTACCCATTCCAACGGATTGTACTATTAACACCAAACACATTTGTAAACACATCACAGGTCACATCGTTATGCTGCATACGCAGGTACACAAGCACACACTGCAACATCAGCAGAATATAGCAAAACAGACGGCTGAACGGACGCTGTGCATTAGGAAGAAAGCAACATGATATGAAGGCGTCAGCTATACAGAGAAAGAGATACAGAGACAAAGAACAACGCAGATGATGGCGAGATTGATTCACATGAGGAGGAACATAAAGAAAAGCACTTACTGCAATGGGAGAACCCTAAAACCTGACCCATGCTCCATTAAGGCACTGCTGGGCCCATCCAAACTGGAGACCCCCTCTCCTCATCCGCTGGATCGCTTCCTCTCTTACAGTGCCCCTCACGATCTGCATCCCTCACTCACCCTCCCTCTCCTTTAGTGCAGTGCTGTTTCTCTCTTTCACCCTCCCATTCTTTGTATCAGCCGGCCCCTCCCAGGCTGCATCTCTCAGACTCTACTGCAGCCTGTAGATGGAGAAAGATGAGAGAGAGAGAGAGAGAGAGAGAGAGAGAGAGAGAGAGAGAGAGAGAGAGAGAGAGAGAGAG